>NW_005355799.1:651826-664105 GCF_000412655.1 Myotis brandtii | reverse complement strand
ACAGTGGCTGCACCAGTCTGCATTCCCACCAGCAGTGCATGAGGGTTGCTTTTTCTCCACATCTTCTCCAGCACTTGTCGTTTGTTGATTTGTTGATGATAGCCATTCTGACAGGTGTGAGATGGTACTGAATTGTCGTTTTGATTTGCATCTCTTAGATGATTAATGACTTTGAGCATGTTTTCATATGTCTCTTGGCCTTTCTTCTGTCTTCTTTCAAAAAGTGTCTATTTAGGTCCATTGCCCATTTTTTATTAGGTTGTTTATCTTCCTTTTGTTAAGTTGTATGAGTTCCCTGTAAATGTTGGAGATTAAACCCTCATCGGTGATAACATTGGCAAATGTGTTCTCCATGCAGTGGGCTTTCTTGTTGTTTTGTTGATGGTTTCCTTTGCTGTGCAAAAGCTTTTTATTTTGATGTAGTCACATTTGTTTATTTTCTCTTTAGTTTCCTTTGCCCTAAGAGCAGTATCAGTGAAGAAATTGTTTCGGCATATTTCTGAGATTTTGCTGCCTGTGGATTCCTCTAGTATTTTTATGGTTTCCCGTCTTATGTTTAAGTCTTTTATCCATTTTGTGTTTATTTTTGTATATGGTGTAAGTTGGTGGTCTAGTTTCATGAGTTTTAAAGAGAGTAGAAGGGAGGGAAGGAGGGGAAGAGACAAAAAAAAAAAAAAAAAAAAACAAGAAAGAGAGGGAAGTAGGAGAAGAGAGAGAGAGAAAAAAACATTGTTGTGAGACACATCAATTGATTGCTTACATGAGCCCCCACCAGAATCAGGGATCAACCTGAAAATCATGTACATGCCCTTGACTGTGAATAAAACTGTGGGCCCTTCATTTCAAGGACTGACACTCTAACCACTGAGCAATGCTAGCCAGGGCTAAGTACCATATTTTTAGTATCTATATGAGATCACTTATCCTATTATCCATTAAGCCTGTTTATGTCTGTCTCATTTTTAATAAGCAAGGTTATGCTGCAATAAAATATCACCCCATATCTATGTGCTTATGACAGCTAAAGTTTATTTCCACTCACGCTAAATTTTCCTAGTGGGATGGCTAGCAGCACACTTCCAAACTGATCTCACCCTGCGACACGGGCTGGCTGCGCTTTCATCACAACACTTCTTACGCTTTAATATCCATATAAATTGCTTGTTAAAATGTATATATCGATTCATCTCTGGGGAGGTGCCTGACTTTTTGCATTTCTAGAAAGTTTATGGATAATGTTTTTGCTGCTGGTCTGTAAACTAAACTGATTAGAAAGGTTCTGGTGTAGAGACTCTTCATGCAGGAGGAAGAAGATCTGCTAAATTGCTCTTTGGCTATTAATGACCTTCATGAACAAGTGAACTGTGCTGCTTCTTTCCATATTCTGTTCACTGAAGCAAGTGAGACAGCCATTTTCATCTTAAATAACATAGGAAAATGCAGTCGTATTATATTTGCAGAAGAGGAGGAACTGGAGAACCAGAGAACAGCCTTGGTAACTATTAAAGACAACAAAATGTTTCCAATGCACAGGGATGCTCCAGACAAACTGGTCCATCAGTGATGGCTCTTTCTGAGCACCACAGCCTACAGCAGCTGAGTGTGGCCATAAACTCAAGCTGGGTCAGTGCAGGTGGGCCCCTTGATATAGTTTTAACTTCTAAAGCCAGGAATCCAAACTAACATGTGCAATCCTATGTGGTATAATCTATCTTATGAAGAAAAGAAAAAAGAAAAAATTAACCCTAAAAAATATTTGGATCTAAGAAATTAATCTTCGTCCTACACCACAAAATTATTTAAAAAAGATTAGCCAGATGATTCTATGCAAATGACTGAAACTGACAATTTTCCAGAGTCCTAGGAAGTTCAAAGCTCTGATGGTTCTATTATATCAGAAAGACCATTTGAAAGGATTGATCAGAAAGATCCAAGTTAATTTTCTACAGGTTTATTTTTACATTTACCTAATAATTGACCATGACCTATGCATAACATGGCCCTAGGGACTTTGTGTGGCCTTTCAACTGAAACACACAGTAATCTTAAGTACATAAAAATGCATGCTACCTGAGCCTAAAACAAGAACAGATATGGAAAGCATAAGAAATTGCTGAAAACTCTCCAGCTTCTAAGATACTTTTGGATTCCTACCACAATGAACTTAATTTTATCCCTCCCCATAACTTTTCCACCACCTTCATGATAAAAGGTAGTTCAATCACAATAGTACATTAAAACTCTACTTGTCAGCCACTCAGCTCAGCAACTAATATTCTATTCAATAGTGAAAGTTTTCTTTATATCAGAAAACCTTAATCATGGCTACTCATTTACATATTATTTAAATAGGTTCCTGTTCAAAATTCTCCATATCTATATTCAATATCTTCCATTTTCATATTGAACATTATAAAGAAATCCAAAATGCTTTAATACTACTAAATGAATCTGGAACACCCATGCTAGAAATGGCAACAATAACATAAAAATGCATAGTGGATGTCTGCACATCAGCTCACAAATTATTTAGGATAATTTGACTTTCTCTCCATTTGAATAGAAGGCCTAATTTACTACCCATTTAACCTTAGTTCATCACATGGTAATCATTCACTCCCAATAATGCCATACCACTGGCAATGGTAAGTCAATCTAGTTGTGGCCAGCACCAACTTGCATAAAACCTCAGAAAGAACAATGTTTTTATCCTGTGATTTCCTTGCAATTCCCAGGACTAACAAACTCTTTATTAGGTGGAAGAACATAGATTGATTAAGGTTATTGATAAAAGACCTTTGTGAATTTCCAAGAATAGTGTATGCTGGGGTCATTGTGAGGGCAAGAAAAAATATATGAAAAAGATATATTCACTGTCTCTGAATGGCATATCTTCCACTCATCTGAAGAATCTGAGATTCATTAGTATTACAGAGATCATCAAGTTGTCTAAAACAAATATCTAAGTGTTGTACTCTTCAGGATAATGTCCTGACCACTAAGGATTAGTTAGAATAGGAAAAATGACCAAACTTTAAGAGATTTAAATGAAGAAAATGACATGACAATGGTCATGTCCAGCATTTGGTTTCAAGGAAGGGATGGGACTGACTAGTATAGTCATAGGAATCTTACCACCTAATGAATGTCCCATGATATAGCATGTTTTCTCAAAAGGTTAAAATACTGAATTCCAAAAATAAAAATTTCAGTTATTATACAACTTAATAAAATGGCCTCTTCCTTCACTTTTTAAGATCTGTTTTCCTATAACCATGAGTAATGTCATCCCTCTTTTGGACCAGTTTCCAAATCTTTATATTGGAGTAGCAGGATTGGTAGCTGAGGGGCCAGAAGACATCATGTTTGTGATGACGTCATTGTAACAATATTTAACTTTATCTTTTTATTTTAAGGCAGCGGTTCTCAACCTGTGGGTCGAACAGCCCTTCACAGGGGTCGCCTAAGACCATCAGAAAACACATATATAATTACATATTGCTTTTGTGATTAATCATTATGATTTAATTATGTTCAATTTGTAACAATGAAAATACATCCTGCATATCAGATATTTACATTATGATTCATAACAGGAGCAAAATTACAGTTATGAAGTAGCAACGAAAATAATTTTATGGTTGGGGGTCAACACAACATGAGGAACTGCATTAGGAAGTTTGAGACCCACTGTTTTAAAGTAAAGGTGCTACTTTCGGCCTCAATGAGAAGCCATGAGGAACTGTATTAAAGGGTCTTGGCATTAGGAAGTTTGAGAACCACTGTTTTAAAGTAAAGGTGTTACTTTCAGCCTCAACAAGAAGGAAGAAATGGTCAAAAGTCATGTTCATATCTCAGGAGGAAGTTAAGAACAGAATTTATAAAATTGGGAGTTATCCACTTAGAGGTGATAGTTGAAAATATAGTGTAAAGGAAAAAAATTCATTAGTGTAGACACTAGATAAAGCAGGTATAAAACTAAGAAGGGAATAAAAAAATGTCAGATGCCAAAGAAGAATAATTAATTAATAATAGTAAACAACAGGGGAGGGTTGGGGGTGCGGTAAGAGATCAACTGAAAGACTTGTATGCATGCATATAAGCATAACCAATGGACACAAGACACTGTGGGGTAGGGAAGGCAGGGGGAATGTCAAGGGGGAAAAAAAAGGAGACATATGTAATACTCTTTGTAATACTTTAAGCAATAAAAAAACATAATATTAAACAACAGTGATGCAGAAAATTCAAGATAACAGCTAACATAATTCTAAATCTTGTTTGTTTTGAAATTTGTACTCTAATAAGTAAATGTTAATTACTATGTAAGTTCTAGAATTAGACAACCTGGATTCAAACCCAAGTTTTGCCACTTGCTAGTTCTGTTGTGCCTTTGGGTGGTTTTCTGTTTTCTACACTTCCAATTTCCTATTTGTAAGTGGGTTAAATTAATCCATATGTAGTTTTTAGTTTGTTATCTTTATTGAAAACATTTAATATATGTTAGTTTAAGAATAATGGTTTGATTATATTTTTTAAAATATATTTTCATTGATTTCAGAGAGGAAGGGAGAGGGAGAGAGAAATAGAGACATTAACGATGAGAGAAAATCATTGATTGGCTGACTCCTGCATCCCCGTACTGGGGATTGAGCCAGCAACTTGGGCATGTGTCCTGACTAGAAGTCAAACAGTGACCTCCTGGTTCATAGGTCAATGCTCAACCACATTTTTAAGAGCAGTTGTGAAGAGTGATGATCATCAAGCCAATTTGCAAGGGATTCAAGATTTTGGTGTAATTATAATACAGAAGCAGTAAATATACACTAACTTGTCCAATAATCACAGCAGTAGAGAGGTAAATCTATCATCTCTGTCACCCTTGACAGGTACTTGATTTGAGAATATATATCTTTATTTTTTCTTGTCATTAGGTTTTAGAATGAAGTTACCTTGAACATATTTTTTAGTAGACAGTACAGATGTAGTGAAGAAAAAGACTTTAAAAGAGAAAAGCGTTAAGATGAAAGAATCATAGTCTCAGTAGGCAGGTTGGCTTTGGTAAACAAGACTAAAAGGTATTTCTATGAATCCAAAGGGATGTAGAAAAGAAACAGGTTTGTTGTGGTTAGAAGATGAAGTTGTTTTTCAAGTAGCCTCAGTCTAAAATATACTAAAAAAGGTCAATTATAGAATGAAAGTAGCAGAAATGGGGTTTGTTATTGAGAAAGCAGATAAAGTTTGGGGTAGAAGTAAATAGAGTATTATATACTGTCACTTAATGATGACCAAATTTTTTTCCCCAGAATTAGAAAGAAAGTAAAGATAGGCAATTGTGTTATGCCTTAAAAAATACAGAATTTGAATGTATTTTGACAAATATTTGATTTCCAACAAAAATAAGTTAATTACATAAAAGCTGTAATTAAGAATGAAAAACTTCTGAGCCCCATGGAAAATGTGTTTGAGGAATGATCTTGGAACAACAAAGACTCATCTTTATATAAGGTGAAAATGGGGGCAAGGAGGATGAAAAGGGTGGCATATACGTACATTTTCATTTTAATTTGTCTATTTAATTCACATTTATAAAAAATTATTATATATACAAGAATGTGATTATCTGATATATTCCACTATCCCAAAACAAACCTCATCATAAATTATATAACTTATTTGAAATAGTTAATTTTTAAATCAAAATGAAATACTATGGCTACATTTTCATTATCCAAGTTACTGACTCTTTGCAGTATGAAACAATGAATTGACTGGACTGAAGATGAAATTAATTAGTGTATTTTGAGACTATGGAATTTAAAATGTGGTTTATTTAATGAAGGCATTACTCTGTTAGGTTTTTACATTAAACCAATTCAACTGTTAACTTTCCTCAAATACAAAGCTTTTGTTGTTGTTTAATTCTTTATACAAAAAGGACTCCTGAAAAAAGGCTCTTATGTAACTTGGTATTTGTAAAATTCTGCTTTTTTTGTCCAAGTGCCATTTTTTTAAGTTAGGAGCTAGTCCTTGGAATCAAAGCACACTCACGGTTCTATTACAGTTATTTGAACTTTGCTCTAAAAATGAATGAATTGAAAGTCTTGTTTGTTGAAGAAAACCATGATTTGTTTACATAGGGGAAAATGCAGTGCACAATTCTTCCCAGGGGAAAGACATTCCCTATTGATGTATGTCTGTGACAGGAGAATAGCATAATAGATGGATACTGCCTGAAATAAAGTGTATGATACACACAAACTTAAATCATATGCACCTTATGTTTTATAGTACAGTTGTGAATTATGCTATTTTGTTTCCTTGTGTAATTAGAGAGTAGAACAGATGTGGAGGTTAACTTTAATATGCCTATTACAAATAAAAAAATATATCCTGCCCAGGGAAAGGAGAAGTTTTGTTCCTTATATAGATATTTTGCTGTAGGAAGATACAAAAGAAGAACAGTCAATTTTAGGAGCCATTATTTGGGAACATACACAATAAGAGGAATCACAAATAATGTCATCACTAATTTACGAAGCATGCCCTATGTTAGTAGCCTGGAAACAGATTTTTTTCTGCTCTAAGATTTAGAGATATTATGAAGATATTCCACAAGATATTCCTACATTTGGCTGTTATATTGTGTGTAACTGCTTCTTGGAAAACATATTTCTCCTCCCTGATCCCCAGTAATAGACTGCAAGGCAAGCTCACAGAGAAGCATTTGCTTCTTCCAACTGTATATTTTGGCTAGGACTATTTCCAAGTGTGTGGTGTCTTGTAGGTTGGCTATGTTTTTCATACCAGAAAAATAGATGAAACAAATCAACCCATAGTAATAAGGGCTCCAGAGTAGACTCTGTTAATAATTGTCAACTTTATGTTTGCATCTCACAGCATAAAACAGGCCTCTGTGATTTTACTATCATTAATTTAACTCATACCTACCAAATTTTATGCTTTCAATTTGCATTGGGAGGCAAAAACAGGGTTGATGATGATCTGCAAGTTTTACCCTAAGGTACAGAATAATACTCTGTACTAGATGAGGAAATTGCCAACTAAAAATATTTTGCACAAAATCATTTTCCCTTCTGCTTTTTCAAAGCAGGATTTAGGCAAGCTCTGTCTTAAGGGACAAATTCTAAATGCACATGCCATATTTGATCCTTTGGATTTATTTTCATACTACAGAAGTTATTAACTCAGAAAGAAAATCTCCACGAAGGATTCTTTATATTCTAAAAAATAAAAGTAAGGAGTAGGAAAGCATTTCCTTCATAGCATTTCCTAAAAAATTGAGTGCTTAACATGAATTGAATGTTTAAATCATAAAAGAAAGCCTTTGAAATGGTTCTATATTATAGTCAAAATATTTAATATTTTTTGGATTTAAATCTTTCTTAATATTAAAGATCTATAATAAGACTAGTTAATTAAAATTTGTGCAATATACATAATAGTGCCATTGATTCAATGAGAAGTGAACTGGTCATTAGTTTTATGGTGATAAACAAATTATTTCCAAAATACTACACTCAAGTTGAAACCAGACAACCAATGGATCCGGGCTGCCTATCAGTACTTGAGCCAATGAAGCAGAGACAGGGTTGAATCATATATGAGCGTGTATTCCAATAATGCTGGCAGTATGGGAGAGCAGGTCATCCATGAAAATCTGCTCTGCACTCCCCCTCCCATAAACCAGCTGGTTATATTGGGTAGAAAGACAAAGATTACATGGGAAGTGAGCAAAAGGAGTAAGTATGGGTATAATGGTACAGGTTATAGGCAATAGGGGGCTGGGGTGAGTGCCTCTGGGAGGCTATTGTTTCCAATAACAAGGTTGTTAATATTTCCATGAAAATAGGCAGTTCTCAGATAAGGAGACTAGACAGCATTCCAGGTTTATTCCCTTGTCCAGGGTGTACAACTCTTGGCCAGGTTAGAATGTACTTTCTCTAATCAGAACAGAACAATCATGGTTAACAGAGCATGATTAATATTTCTGTTCCTAAAATTATGCATCAAACTGTCAGGATGAAGACACAATTTGTAATTGTTGACATGCTTTTTGGTACCATTAACAAAGGATATTTTTCAGACATTAGTAATTGTATAAAACCTTGAAATTCACAATAGTGTTCTCATTTCCTCGTTTTTCTATCTGTATAACATGGATAGTAATACCAATTTCACCACATTGTTGTGTAAGTTTAATAAAGTATTTCACTACATGAGACCAACAAAATGGCTCTGAGAAGGGCTGCCATCAAGGCTTGAACCCTCACCATGCGACTTCCTTACATACATTGATATTACTTTGTATTTCAAATTTACATCTCAGCCACATAAAATACTATTATTTGTAATGAATCAGCAGGATCATTACATCTACAAATGTTTAGACTTGCCATCAAAGATTCACCCTCAACTTTGTCCTCCAGCGTCTGCTATAATTATCTCTGCTTCCGTCAGTGATGTGGATCACAGTTTTATTGTTATTTGTTCTAAACATTTGGACCTAAATAACCTTCATTTTTACATCTGTTGTTTGATTTTCAATTACTGGAGTGTAGATTATATGAAGATAGAATTAGATAAGTACAGGTGCAGTTTCTTATTTAAAGCTCTGTGGGGTTTTTCTTTAGTGAAACCATAGCAAATTCTAATAGTTCTAAATAGATGTTATTTGCTAACCTGCAAGAGAACAAAGTGAGTTTTAACAGCAGGTGATGGCCACAGTATTGGAAGGAGGACCACATGAGCCATGAATGAGGGATTGAGCCTGGATAATCTCACCTTTGTGGTGCTGCCCAATTCTCTAAATGACTTCCTCACTTCATTCAACCCCCTCCATCCCGCCATTGGCCAGCCTATTCTATTTAAATATCCTGTCTCAGCTTCTGGTCTAATCAGAATGGTAGTCAGCACTGCTCAACTCATTGCTCCTGCAGCGCTCAGCTCCATAGGAGCCAAAACATAATGGACCTACATAATGGATGACTGAATTGGAAATAAAAATAAGCTATTTGTTTGAAATTTACCTCCCATTTATTATAGACTTGCATAGGAAGTCTCCTAAAAATCTGTAGGAGAGACTTGCCTCGAAAAGTTGTATATGTTTACGTGCTGAGAGTGGAAGACACATGTGGTTACCACAGTTTTTCACAGCACTGACATTTATTATAGACTTGCATAGGAAGTCTCCTAAAAATCTGTAGGAGAGACTTGCCTCGAAAAGTTGTATATGTTTACGTGCTGAGAGTGGAAGACAGATGTGGTTACCACAGTTTTTCACCGCACTGATTTTGTTTTTTGTTTTTTTCAGTAATTCAGCCTTGAGGAAATTGGAATGTAGGTCTTGTCACCAAATACATGTCTAAATAACATAATAGAGTAAGAGAGTCATGAAGGTATATATACACCTAGACATAAATCACAGATAATAATTGCAGTTCCAGTCATGAGGGGCTTTGAAATATTCTTCAGTTGTGAAGTGTGCATAAGATGATGTTACCAAAATAAGTGACTTCTCTATGCATACCATGAGCTCTGTCAAGCTTGAGAGCCCGTCGTCCAGTGATTTAGAAGTAAGCATTATAATGATCCATTCTCCATACTCAGCAAGAGCTATTACTTCTAACATAAGTGCTGTTATTGCTAGGATATATTTTACCCATATTTTACCCTGTGTATCATTCCAAATGCAATCCTATACATTTTACATTATTATTATTACCTGATAGCTATTCTGTATGCAGCCATCAATGTGGAAGATATGTGGCTCTTCAGTTCCACAAGAGAAATCAATGAGCTAGGGTAATTTGCCAGCTCTGGAGAGCAGCATCACTTGAAATTTATGATTTTATGATTTATGAAATTAAGGATGATATACAAAGGCTTATAATAACTGTTGTCTCTATGTGAAAAGGGTTAACACTGGTAGTCTGACAAATTTTAGGAATTGCATTAAAGTATTTTAAGAACAAAATCCTTATTATGGAAGCTCGTGTATGGTAATTTGTGAATGAATCTAAACCATGGGCTTTCCTTTGTGTAAACTTTTAAACAAGAATGAAACTGTATTTATTCTAAGGGCTTCATATATTAGTGTAAACCATCCTTATATATATTATAAGACACATTAAATTATTTCACAACCTTAAAAAAAAACACTATTGAATGTGTGTAAAGGAGGACCAGGTTTTTCAAGGCAAAACCATTGCCTCTAGCTATGCATAGCAAGACATAAAGATGGGATGACCAGCTCATGCCAATTTCCTAAGACTTTTTTTCCTGGTTTTAAAACTAAAGGTTCTCACCTTGGGAACCCCCTTAGCACTAGATGAGCTGGAACTCTAGACTAGAAAATGACTGAATGACTTTTTTTTTATTAAAAGCTTCTGATATTTAACAACAAAGGGCTTCTTACCACAACACATACACATACAAATAGCTGGTGATGTTGGTGTTATCCCTTCAACTTCTATCATTTGATATGAGCAAAAATGTTCTTGCTATTGGCCTTCATTATTATTTAACACTAGTGGCCCGGGGCACGAAAATCGTGCACATTAAAAAGGGGGTAATTAGAGGAAATATTTTAATATTGCTATTTGCCCTTTCACTAGAATAGAAGTGTCAGAGATGAAAGAAAATTAATAAAATATATATAAAAATCTTCCTCCTGTCAGAGCCTGGGGCACGCTGTGGGACCCAGAGTCAAGTCCCTGCCCACACACGTCTTCCTCGAAATTGAGCGAGACCCAGATCCAGTCAGCCCCACCTCCATTGGGTGAGATCCAGACCCGGCCAGCCCCACCCTCCATCAAGCCCCACAGGGCGGTGGGGGGCGCAGCCTCAGGTACCCTGTCAAGCCCCTCCAGGTGGGGGACACAACCTCAGCTCCCACATCAAACCCCACTGTGCTGGGGGCGCAACCTCAAGTCCCCCAGAACACCCTCAGGTCCCCCAGCTCAATGCCAGGGTAGGGGGTGTGGCCTGAGGTTCACCTGGCCTGGCAACAGGATGGGGGCATGGCCTGTGGTCCCCGGTCAAGCCCTGCCAAGCGGAGGGTGTGGCCTGAGGTCCCTGGGCCTGGAGCTTGAGCAGGGGGGTGCGGCCTGAGGTCCCCCGGCCTGGGCCAGGGCAGGGAGTGCACCCTGACATCCCCCATCATGCCCTGCCAGGTGGGGGGTGCAACCTGAGATCTCTCATAAAGCCCTGCCAGGCGGGGGCGTGGACTCAGGTCCCCTCCTCCTGCCCTGTCTGGCGCTACTCAGCCTCAAGTCCCTGCTGATCACTTGTTATGGGAACCCCACCTCTGCTGTGGGTGCAGCCATCTAGTGACAGTGTTACAGTGTGAGGGTCAATTTGCATATTACCTCTTTATTGTATAGGATTGTCTCTTGGAATCAGTATGGCACTGAACAATTGGTAATCTATATATATAAAAGCCTAAGTGACCAGACTAGCTGGTCGCTATGACGTGCACTGACCACTAGGGGTCAGACACTCAATGCAGGAGCTGCCCTCTGGTGGTCAGTGCATACCCACAGACAACCTCCCATGTTCCTTACCCCCAGCTGGCTGACCAGCTGGCCCCAATCAGCCCAGATCGCCGGCAAGGCTGAGGGATCCCACCCATGCATGAATTCATGCACCGGGCCTCTAGTATAAAAATACAGGGACATTTATTCACATATTCATATTCATAACTTTCCTTGCACATCGTTTTGATATTGCTTCACATTTAGACTACTACAAGATACATATGATCAGATTCCCTGCAAAGACAATTCACTTTGGGTTTTCAGTTGCATAGGTGAGCCATACTTCTAATTACCCCAAATCCAACACCAACAATTATTTTTGCAATATGTTATTACACTATTTAAAAACATTTTAAATGTTCATTTTCCCACTTAATGCATAAATCATTATTTGATAACATGTATATGTTATCTAGCATCACGATAGGATAGACAAATATGTGAGCAAAGAAAAATTAAATGAAAGATTGTGATTTTTTAAAATCTTTATTGTTGAAAGTATTACATGAGTCCCCATTTATTCCCAACTAGAGGCCCAATGCACAAAATTCCTGCAAGAGAAGGCCTTCCTTCCCCTGGCAGCCAGCACTGGCTTCCTGCTGGCACCCGGAACCTGGGCTTCCCTCACAGCCCCAGCTTTGTCCAGAAGGTAGTCCAGTCTAATTAGCATATTACACTTTTATTATTATAGACTAGAGGCCCAGTGCACAAAAATTTGTGC
>NW_005355799.1:620314-648421 GCF_000412655.1 Myotis brandtii | reverse complement strand
CTTAGAGTTGCAACTCAGAGGCCGGCAAGTCAGGCGGGGAACGTTGGAGTCTGCAGTCACTGGAGCAAGCAAGCCTCATGTTCGCTTCCAGCTGCCTGGCTGCCGGCTGCCATCTTGGCTGACAGTTAATTTGCATAAGGATATGCTGATTAGCCAATGGGAAGGGTAGCGGTCGTATGCTAATTACCATGTTTCTCTTTTATTAGTGTAGAGGACCCCCTCCAGCCTGTTCCAGACCTACACCACCCTATTGTCTGAGTCCATGGGTTATGCATATGTGCATACAAGGTCTTTGGTTGTTTATCTCTCACCTACCCTCCCCTGACTGCCCTCTGAGATTCTGCACGTTGTCCCATGTTTCCATGTCTCTGAATGCACTCTATTCATCAGTTTATTTTGTTCATTAGATTCCACATATAAGTGAGATCATGTGATACTTGTCTTTCTCTGACTGACTTATTTCACTTAGCATGATACTCTCTAAGACCCTTCATGCTGTCTCAAAGTGTAAGAGATTTTTATTTTTTACTGTTGCATAGTATTCCATGGTATAACTTTACTACTGCTTTTTTATCCACTCATCTACTGATTGGCACTTGGGCTGTTTCCAGATCTTAGCTAATGTAAATTGTGCTGCTGTGAACATAGGAGTTCATATATTCTTTCAGATTGTTTTTTTTTTTTTTCGGTTTCTTAGGATAAATTTCTAGAAGTAGGATTACTGGGTCAAATTGAAGTTCCCTATTTAATTTTTGAGAATACTCCATACTACTTTCCATAATGGCTGCACCAGGCTGCATCCCCTCCAGCAGCTGACTAGGATTCCCTTTTCTCCACATCCTCGCCAGCACTTGTCATTTGTTGATTTATTGATGGTAGCCATTCTGACGTGTGTGAGTGAAATCTCATTGCCTTTTTAATTTGCATCTCTATGATGATTAGTGGCTTTGAGCATTTTTTCATGTCTCTTGGCCATCTTTATGCACACTTTGGAAAAATGCTTATATATGTCCTTTGCCCATTTTTTAATTGGATTATTTGTCTTCATTTTGTTAAGTTGTATGAGTCCCTTATATATTTTGGATATTAACTGCTTATCAGATGTATCATTGCCAAATATGTTCTCCCATACAATGGACTTCCTTCTCATTTTGATGATTTTTTTTTCTGTGCAGAGCTTTTTAATTTGATGTAGTCCCATTTGTTAATTTTCTTCTTTTTCCTTTGTCCTAGGACCGTGGTCGGCAAACTGCGGCTCGTGAGCCACATGCGGCTCTTTGGTCCCTTGAGTGTGGCTCTTCCACAAAATACCATGTGCGGGCGTGCACGTACAGTGCCATTGAAACTTCATAGCCCATGAGCAGAAGTCGGTTTTCGGCCTGAGCAAGTCTATTTTGAAGAAGTACTGTTGATATTTGGCTCTGTTGACCACTGTCCTAGGAGATGTATTCATAAATATATTACTATGAAGATGTCTGAGATTTTGCTGTTATGGTTTCTTCTAGGGTTTTTTGTGGTTTCCTGACTTATATTTAAGTATTTTATCCATTTTGAGTATATTTTTGTGTATGGTGTAAATTGGTGGTCTAGTTTTTGTTTGTTTGTTTGTTGTTGGGTTTTTTTTTTTGCATGTATCTGTCCAATTTTCCCAACATTTGTTGAAGAGACTGTCTTGACTCATTGTATGCTCTTGCCTCCTTTGTCAAATATTAATTGAGTGTAATGGTTAGGGTCAATTTCTGGGGTTTCTGTTCTGTTCCATTAATCTATACACCTATTTGTGTTCCAGGACCAGACTGTTTTGATTATTGTGGCTTTGTAGTATAATGTGATATCCGGTCTTGTGATCCCTCCAACTTTGTTCTTTTTTCTCAAGGTTGTTGCAGTTATTTGAGGTCTTTTTTTGGTTCCATATAAATTTCTGGAATATTTGTTCTAGATCTGTGAAATATGCTGTTGGTATTTTAATAGGGATTGCATTGAATCTGTAGATTGCATTGGATATTATGGATATTTTAGTGACGTGAATTCTACCAATCCATGAACACTGTATATTCTTCCACTTGTTTATATCTTCTTCTATCTCTTTTTGCAATGTCCTGTAGTTTTCTGAGTACAAGTCTTTTACCTCCTAGGTTACGTTATTCCTAAGTATCTTAATTTTTTTGTTGCAATGGTAACTGGAATTGTTTGTTTAGTTTCTCTTTCTGATAATTTATTATTGATATATAAAAAAGACAATGATTTCTGGGTGTTGGTTTTGTATCCTGCTACATTGCCAAATTCATTTATTAAATTTAGTATTTTTTTTTCATGGAGTCTTTAGGGTTTTCTATGTGCAATATCATGTCATCTGCAAATAATGTGATATTTACTTCCTCCTTTCTGATTTACATGCCGTTTATTTATTTTTCTTGTCTGATTGCTGTAGCTAGGACTTCCAGTACTATGTTGAATAATAGTGGTGAAAGTGGACATCCCTGTCTTATTCCTGTTCTTAGGAGAAATGGTTTTAGTTTTTGCCCAGTGAGTATGATATTCGCTGTAGGTTTGTCAAATATGACCTTTATCATGTTGAGTTATACTCCCTCTATTTCCATTTTGCTGTGAGTTTTTATCAAAAATGGGTGTTGGATTTTGTCAAATGCTTCTTCGTCTACTGATATGATCATGTGGTTTTTGTCTTTCAATTTGTTTATGTGATGTATCATGTTTATTGATTTGCAAACTTTCTACCAACCTTGCATCACTGGAATAAATCTCACTTGGGCATGGTGTGTGATCTTTTGTAATATATTGCTGGATCCAATTTGCAAATATTATGTTGAGGATTTTAGCATCTATGTTCATCAAGAATATTGGCCTATAATTATCTTTCTTTGTAGTGTCTCTATCTGATTTTAGAATTAGGATAAGCTAGCTCCATAAAAAGAACTTGGAAGTATTCCTCTCTTGAATTTTTTGGAATGGTTTGAGGAGTATAGCTGTTAGGAAGTGTTCCTCCCTGCTGGATTTTTTGAAATAGTTTGAGGAGTATAGGTGTTAGTTCTTCTTTGAAAGCTTGTTAAAACTCTCCTGTGAAGCCATACGGACCAGGGCTTTTGTTTGCTGGGAGGTTTTTTTTGTTTGTTTTGTTTGCTTGTTTGTTTGTTTGTTTTATTTCTGCTTCTATTTCAGCAGTTGTTATTGGCCTATTTAGGTTTTCTGATTCTTTCTGATTCAGTTTGGGAGACTGTATTTTTCTAGGTATTTGTCCATTTCATCCACATTGTCCCACTTGTTGGCATATAGTTGTTCATAGTATTTTCTTACAATCCTTTGTATTTCTGTGATGTCAGTGGTTACTTCTCCGCTATCGTTTCTGATTTTATTTATTTGGGTTCTCTCTATTTGTTTCTTGATGAGTCTGGGTAATGGTTCATTTTCAGAGACAGCCAGAGCCCTGTCTGAGCACTGCTGCTCTGAGTCCATATATTCTTCCCAACTATATCAGGGCAGGCTCCTTCATGAACCTTGCCCACTGTACTAACTGTTGGGAACTTAATCCAAGTTCCTCCTTTATCCTCTGCTCACTAGATGTTAGATCCCAGATCCTCTGCCTAGGGCCTTGACCTTCCTGAATGCTGGATCTTAGGCTGAGAAGCCATGAGAAGTTGTGGGTATAAGAATGAGTCTTTATTGCAGAAGCCAGTGGCCATATAGCCAAAAGACAAAACAGTTATTGACAACAGTCCTGTACCTGCAGCTGTACACTGGGTGGTGAATGAATGCATCTTTCCCACACTGCAGCAGCAGTCTCTAATAGCCTCTGTACCCACAGCCATTATCTGCAAACTGCCTCCAGACTCACCACCTCACATCATAAGGGTATCTGAGCTCTCTGCCTCTGCAGCTTCTCCTGTCTCTCTGGCTCAGCAGCTTCTCCTGTTTCCCCTGCCCACCACACTTCCCTGCCCAGCACACTGGCTGGTTAACATTGTAACTATATCTGAGCTCTCTATGAGCTCTTAGCCTTACATCTCTGTGTAGTACACTCCAGCACACTTCTTCATACTCCAGCAGACTAGCTGGAGTAACTTGTATATTATTCCAGAGACAAAGAAGACTTCAGGCCAATAGTTACATCAATCATATTTTGGCTACATAGCGTTCCATGAGATTACTGTGGCCTTGCAGCTGTTTATGGTATCTCAGCCTAGGCACACAGTGGCCTTGGACATTCTGGCAGACTAACAATAAGGCCTTTCTATCTGTCAGTGGCCTTAGCTATCTGGGTTCTCTGGTGTGGTTCCCACATTCAGCAATCTCATTTATTCTTTCAAAACCCAGCTCTTGGAATCATTTATTTATTATTATTATATTTTTTTAGTCTCTGTATTGTTTATTTCAGCTCTAATCTTTATGATTTCCTTCTACTTACTCTGGGCTTTTCTTGCTGTTCTCTTTCTAATTCTTTAAGTTGTAGGATTAAATAGTTTAATATTAATTTTTCTTGTTTTTTGAGGTAGGCCTGTAGTGCTATAAACTTTCCTTTTAGGGCTGCTTTTGCTGTGTCACAGAGATTTGCAGTTTTTGTGTATTCATTTTCATTTGTTTTCAGTAAGTTTTTTATTTCTTTCTTGATCTCATTGTTAACCCATTCATTGTTTAATAACATGCTATTTAGCCTCCATGTGTTTGAATATTTTTAGGTGTTTTTACTGTAGTTTATTTCTAATTTCATTCCACTGTGATCTCTGAAGATCCTTAATATGATTTCAATCTTCTCAAACTTGTAGAGACTTGATTTGTGTCCTAACATGTGGCATTTCTTTGTGAATGACACAGGAGAAATATATATATATTGCAGCTTTGGGTGAAATGTTTTATAAACATCTCCTTCTCCTTTCCTCTCAGAAATCAATAAAAATATACATATATTTTAAAAGTTCTGTAACAACTATTAACTTTAATGGAGATACATTAAAACCCTATCCTTTAAATATCAGGGACATAGCAAAAATTAATGCTATAATACATATAAGAATAAAAAAGAAAAGTTATTATATTTAAGATGATGTAAATATTTAGGTAAAAATTAGAATATGAATTTAATTAAAATGATTTTAGCTTTTTTTGTTGTTAATCCTCACCCAAGGATATTGTTTCCATTGATTTTTAGAGGGGGGAATGGAGAGGGAGAGACAGAGAGAGAGAAACATCAATGTGAGAGAGACACATTGGTTGGTTACCTCCTGCACCTGCCCTGATCAGGGCTGGGGCAACAGAGGTACACGCCCTTGATCAGAATTTAACCTGGGACCCATCAGTCCTCAGGCAGATGCTCTAACTACTAAGCAAAACAAGCTAGGGTGATTTTAGCATTTTTAATACAAAATCAATTTCAACATGTCTTTGATTGTATCAAGCACAAAGATCATTAACATCTCTCCCAGAGCAATAAAAAATAATAAATAATTAAAAGTAATTTACTAATATGAAAGCAAAACCTCTGTAAAATATCGACATCAACTTTTAAATATACAACATAAAGTGAAGTTTAAAATGTCTCAGAAGTGAAAAAGTTTTTAAATTATGCTAAAAAACATAAATAAAAATAATGAGAGAAATATTCTATGCTCTTAGATTAAAATTATAAAAATATCAATTCTCTCTAAATCTAAATTCATTGCAATTCCAATAAGTATTGCAATTAGACTTTTGAATAACTCAATTCATGTATTTTGATATAAATACTTAGAATATATTTCCCTAAAGATCTATGTCAAAGTCAAAGAAAATGAGCAAAGATAAAACACTTTCTTACTAGATACAGAGGCATACCACAAGTAAAGAAACATAATAGAGGAGATAGAGAAAAAGGGAAGGAAGGAGGGAGGTAAAGAGAGAGAGAGTGTAGATAGATGATTTGGGGAAATATGCAAATTATACATGGAAAAAATGAAACTGAATTTCTATCTAGCAAGAAATAAAAGATAAAATCCTCCACATATATTCAAAAATTAAATTTGGAAGTTAATATTAATGAAGTATATAAAAGTAAATAAAAGATAATATAAATGTCCTAGATGTCCAAAATTCCAAAATAAAAACCATGAGACTTGGAATTGATGCATCTGAACAGATCAAACTTAAATAATTTCTTTCTCAAAAAGAATCCTGTTGAAAAAATTAAGAACATTCAACATGCTTAAAAAGAAGAGTAGTTCTTTATATTTTAAAAATATTTGCAATTATTGGTTATTTTAACAGTAATAAGGTTCCTATAAAAATCAAACTGCACAGTAGGTGAGTGAGAATAAAGAAATGAAGAATTTCCTTACAGGTATTCCTTCTTACCCCCAAATATTACTCACCTTTATTAAGATATTACTGTGGTCCAGATAGAATTAAGAAGTCAGTGAAGCTCTAACTGGTTTGGCTCAGTGGATAGAGCGTCAGCCTGCGGACTGAAAGGTCCCAGGTTCGATTCAGGTCAAGGGCATGTACCTTGGTTGCGGGCACATCCCCAGTAGGAGGTGTGCAGGAGGCAGCTGATCAATGTTTCTCTTTCATCGATGTTTCTAACTCTCTATCCCTCTCCCTTCCTCTCTGTAAAAAATCAATAAAATATATTTAAAAATTTTTAAAAAAGAAGTCAGTGAAGTGTGCAACTTCAAAACTTTTTAGTATATACACACTCACAGACAATACGGAAATATTTAAAATTTTCACAAAATGCACTTTATGTGACCTTTTACAAATTGTCTTTCTTTTCATTATCAACATATAATTGACATGTTTCATGATAATTCATACATATCTACCTTACTTTAATGATGGCATATTATTCCTTATGTTATAATACACTTACATATCTAATCATTGTCCTACCAATTTATACACATATGGATATTTTATGTATATATAAATCATATTATTTTAAATTATAATACTTAATTGCATTTGTATATTATGGTATATTCATATAATATAATTATAATATATGCTTAGATCATTATTATATTCTACTTATATTAATAATTCTGTGAGCCATTGCTGGTATAGCTCAGTGGATAGAGTGTCAACCTGTGGACTGAAGGGTCCCAGGTTCAATTCCAGTCAAGGGTACATGCCCAGGTTTCAGACTTGATCCCTAGTAGGGGACATGCAGGAGGCAGCCAATCAATCATTTTCTCTCATCATTGATGTTTCTATCTCTCCCTTCCTCTCTGAAATCAATAAAGGTATATATATTTAAAAATAATAATAATTATGTAAATGGTAGTAATAGTGGCTTGTTCAGATTAGAGATAATATTTATAGATAAGAGGCACTTTGGCTTTATGTATAACAAATATTTTGTAGTGATATTGTGGTATTCATATCTTCTCTGTGTTACACAACAGTAAATAGTAAGAAGGAGTGAGTCTGGTGCAAAGAGAGATCACTGAGAGCAGAGGAAATAGAGTTGTTTTCACATTCAGGTCATAATCTCATTGATTAATTTATTTATTTTCATTGTTTTCTCTTCTATTGGTTTCATATATTTAAAATATTAATCAGTTTTTCTTAGCCCCTATTATTCTTTGATGCTTAAATTATTCTGTATTCAAGTACCTAATGTTTTGTCATTTCAAAATTAAAATTTCAATTGATGAAATTAAATTTTTGAATGCTTTGAGTTCCTTAACTTCTCTTTTATTAAATTAATAAAATTTTCCTTTTTTAATATTTTCTTTTTGAGATTTCAATAAATTTTTAAATATTTTTTTCATGTAATGTTAGAATTTTACAACTTTTCATAATCTGTGGACACAGAATTATATATTTAGACAAATATATATTTGATTGTTGAGTGTATATATACACATATACACATAAATGCACATGTATGATTATTGTGTCTCATAAACATTAATTAATTCTGAATGGAAGTCTTTATTTTGGTTAACTTGTCCTTGTTCTATCATTGTATCATTATATGTTGGGCATTTGGAAACATAGTTAGATTTTTGTGTTTATTTCTCAAATATAAAAATCAAGGGAAAACACATTTTAGACAACCTGTAGACCACCTGACCTCACCTGCTGATAAAGACACTAGCATGAACATCCAGAGATGCTAGACTTTCAGCTTAAAGCTGGGTTGTTTCTTTCAGGTTATGAGTAAGTGTGTCTTGCATTTGAAGAAGAATGAACTGAATGCTTGGTCACCAGAAGGGCAAACTCTGGAGCAAATGCTTCAGATTTCCTCCTGTTCAGACACAGCAGGATTATACTTTTCTGCCTCTTTGAAGTTTGGTGTGATCTTGTGACTCATCAGACATAGAACATCAGCAAAGGGACGTATGTCTTTCCTGGCTAGAAGATTTAAAAGACAATGTCCCAGGTCTGTTTTATCTGCCCTGATTATTGTAGAAGCTTGCATCAATTTTGGGTCTTTGGTATCCCAGACTTATTAATCACTATGAGAAGAACACACTCCTCACTCAACCGGCTAACCTACAAGGAATATAGAGTATGGGTGAGAAATAAATCTTTTTTTTTTAACCACTCACAAAGATTTTGTTTTTGTTGTGATAGTTATTTCAGCAAAACCTACCATAACTTGATAGATAATTCTTTTCTAATGACGTTTCCCCAAACTATCTAAAGAGGGCAAATTTAAAAGGAATATAAACAATAGTTTCATCTTCTAGGTCAGTGGACTATAATAAGCAGTGAATACACTAAATAAATATAACAGCAATAACCACAACTATAAATAATTAGCATATAGCTAATTTAATGGAATAATTAAAATTCTGGTTTACTGCAAAGCAACGAGAGCAAGATTAATGACATTGTACGGACAGCCCAGGAGTAGATTGTGTATATAGAAGGGTTCTGTTGAGGTGGAAGATGTCATCACACATCCTTAGAGAGAAGATGGATTATAAATATAGCTAGTGCTAGCAGAGTTTAGAAAGTATTTAGAAAAAAATTTCCTCAGTTTCTTGTCTTACCGATACAGAAAAATAAGTTATATTTGGCTCATATAATTGAATATTTAAAAAACCTTCAATATTAAAGGTAAATGTTAATGCATATGTAATCTCAACACAAGGAACCTCATTTTAAGCATTGTAAATGAAAAGAAACAAAAATAGTAACTTTTCAAAGATAGACATAATGGAATAAAATTGATTACATAATTTTTGAAGTATAAATGTCAAAACAAAAGGATAACAAAATTGGAAAAAATAAAATAATAGTAAAAATAGTCTATATAATCTATATATTATATGCAACATATAATATAAGCAAATTATTGTTTAATGTAAAATATGTAAAACAATATTTTAATAAAAATGTACAAAAAACGATAAAAATGAGCAATGGACCTAGATAGGAAATTTCTGAAGAGATGCTACCTTTTATATGCAAAAACACCCACAAACTTTTCTTACTAAAGTCAATATAATTTAAAGTAAAAGGATGACCTTTGATTTTTGTCTATTAAAAAGTACTCGATAAAAACAATATTATACGTGCTTAGTGTGAAAGTGTGCTTGGAAAAAAAAAGGCATTTCCATATCCTGGATAAAGGAAAGTATTTTATAAAGCAGTTCAGTTAGTAAACATTGCTAATTCTGATTGAACTATGCAAAGACATTAAGTGGTTTTCTGGTTTCTTGGGATATATTCCTAGAAGTGAGATCACAGGGTCAAATGGGAGTTCCATTTCCAGTTTTTTGAGGAAACTCCATACTGTCTTCCATAGTGGCTGCACCTTGACCCAGTAATCCCACTTCTAGAAATATATCCCAAGATATCAGAAACACCAATCAGAAAGGACATATGTACCCCTATGTTCATAGCAGCACCATTTACAATAGCTAAAATTTAGAAACAGCCTAAGTGCCTATCAGCAGATGAGTGGATTAAAAAACTGTGGTACATCTACACAATGGAATACTACACTGCTATAAACAAGAAAGAACTCTTACCATTCACAACACAATGGATGGACATGGAGAGTATTATGCTAAGCGAAATAAGCCAGTAGGAGAAAGATAAATAGCACATGATCTCACTCATTTGTGGAATATAATGAACAACATAAACTGATGAACAAAAATAGAGACAGAGAAGCATTGGACAGATCATCAAACTTCATAGGGAAGGTGGGAGCAGCGGGGAGGTAAGACTTGTATGCATGCATATAAGCATAACCCATGGACACAGACACTAGATGGGTGAGGGCATGTGCTGGGGGGTGGGAACGGCTGGGAGAGGTCAATGGGGGTGGAAAGGAAACATGTAATACTTTAAACAATAAAGAATTTAAATTTTTTAAAAATGGAAAAATACCTTTGGGTCAGGATTAAGAAAATAAATAAATAAATAAATAAATAAATAAATAATAAAAATAAATAAATAAATAAGTGGTTTTCTGTATGGTGTGGTTGTAGGATGTTTTTCTTTTTGTTTGATAAGTAAAGAATATTTTTAATGTATTAAATTGTATAAAATTTTCTCTTCTTCATCCCTATAATTTATTTCATGATCTGTTCTCTGAGATGTTTATTGGTCAAAGATATTTCTTTTGTTTTGATGAATCACAGCATTGGCACTCCTGTTTGAGAAATGGATACCAATATATATAGTTATGACTATGCAAAAGCTTTGTTTCTACTTGTCTGATTTTCAGCAAAACAGCAGAAATATCTGATTTTTCCAGGACTCACCATTCTCTCCCTTTTATACCATGAACATTAAGAGAACACTCAAATGTACTCATATATATCATACTCAATAATTTAAAAAATCAAATGGCTCAAATGATAAATTATAGATTTTGTAATATTTTAAATCTATAAAATACACATGAGTAAATATTATTCTGTTTTCTGGCCCAAATTAACAACATAAAACTGGAGGATTTTTTTATCCTTATGTTTTTAAAGGCTATGTGTATTTTATTATATCTTATTTTTATAATAGGCAAAACCATAATTTAATTGAAACAAAGCAGTCTTTTTAAAATATTGCCTTTTCCTCCAGAAAATGCTAGTTTCTGATTAATCTATATTAAGTAAATGCCATAATTTTAAGCTTTGGCCAATTCTACAGCATATGTCAAGTGACCAATGGCCAATAATGTGTCAAATGTGAAGATTTCTCATCATTGTACAGTAGTGACTAGGGCTTGTAAAAATTTTGTAGGGACACTACACAATGTATTACTTTTAGACATTTGTATTTCTTTGAACATCTCCATCTTAATTATTTGGAAGTATCTTCTCATATAACAGTAACAGAACTATACACTCAGTTTGCTGGGGTTCAATACAGGCTCTGCCACTTAATAATTTCTTGGCCTTGGGCAAGTCATTTCACCATTTTGTGGACAGCTTTTTCATATGTAAAATAAAGATACTATCAGTTCAACACTGTGTTATTTATCTTCCCATGCCTGTCTCCCCAAGTAATCCGAACACCCCTCAAGAGCAGAGACACCTTCTCATTTACCAGAGCAAGTCCTGTTCTCAAATCCCTCCTAGTCACAGGCCCTCATTGGGTAGGGATGGAATGCATAAAGCCTGTGCTGGCCTCTCATAGCACTGTTTTTCCCAAAACAGAGTTGGAGGTGTGTTCTTAGATGCTTGAGGAGTTGCACAGCCAGGACATCCTGGCCAGAGAGGAGAGGTTGGGACTGCTGAACAGATGAGCTCCCAAATGCCAGGGAAAAGCGAGGGCCAGAGAAAACCTAGGGCAAAAGCCAGGAAATCTGTTTTTTTGTCTGGGGTTTGTCACCAACCCCCTGCATTTCCTTGGGCAAGTCACTCAACATTCCCACTGAAGCACTCTAAAACACCCCCTCTGGAACTCAGTCTTCCCATCTAGAAAATGGGAGAGTTTGGACCAGAATTGTCTTACTCTGACAGTCTACCTTCACCTCTGTAGAGCCCATGGAACTTTCTGAAAGAAACATTTAAAAAAAATCAGCCCTACCTAGTTTGGCTCAGTAGATAAAGCGTCAGTCCATGGTTAGATTCCTCTGGTCAAGGGCATGTACCTTGGTTGCAGGCTCAATCCCCTGCTCTGGGGCCCATGGCGGGAGGCAACCAATCAATGTTTCTCTCTCTGTGTCTCTTTCCCTCCCTCCACTCTCTTAAAAAAAATCAATGGGAAAATATCCTCAGGTGAAGATTAACAAAAAATAAAAAATAAAGGAACATCGAACTGCTAAACTCTTCAGTAAATAGCAACACAAGGAAGTATACACCTTAAGATTTCTTAACCCCTTACCTCAAATCCCCTACCCTTGTCTGTTCCCAAATCCTAAACTATTGAAAAAAAAGATCCCTACTAAACATTGTTTCTGGTTATAATTTAAAACATTTCTTTGTTCAGGTAATACACTCCATAATCCAGCAACATTATTTTCATTTACTCAGGTTTTCTTTTTCTCCAAAATTTTTTGCTATAGTTTCCATGCCCTCCATAACCTTCAAATGAAGAGTGACCATTCTCAAAGAGATTTGCTTAACTAATGAACAGTCTTACATAGGAGTGATAAATGCTGGTGTCTTTATTGTTACTTATACAAATCACTTTCCTAAGGTTGGATGGAAAGCTGATTTCATAACTAAAGACACATTGGATGGTATATTTTCCCTTATCTTTTAAGAGACAATGACTCCAGATTGTCCTCTTAAGCAATTTCAGCATGTAAAATACTCACATAAAATCTCCTCAAACAGAACTTTAAAATCCTCCATTATTAAGGGGTGAGAAAACTTGCAGAGATAATGCTTCTTCAAACCAAAGCAATTTTTGTCTAAGAAGTTAACAAATATTAGTCCTGAATTTTCTTAAAAATCCCTTTCATCTTAATATCTTAATGCTTTGAATAAAATATATATCTTGACTATGAAGAAAATGTACATTTGTTTTCAATAAAAAACAATTGAGAGATTTACTTGATTTATATGGGTGAAATACAAAAAGGTTTTACTGCATGTTATCAGAAACATATATTCTTTCCTTCTTCAGAAAATTAGCCTTTCATCTGAAGGCCATAATTGTTAAGGATAGAAAATGTCAGTTTCCAAATATGGCCAGAACAAGGGTAGTGACTCTCAGAAGTATGCCATCTTCATACATTCACACTCCTGGTGTAAGAGTGGGCTTCATCCAGGAAATGGCAAAAGAGATATTTAAGTTGCCAGATTTTAACAGCACTGGAAGATATTTGTGGGCCCCCTTAAGGCTATAGCTGAGTATCAATGCGGCAAGCTCTGGCTCCATCCCTATAGAGATCAAGCCAATGTGTTACAGCAGACAAACAAGCCAACAAAATATTTAACACTCTCAGGAGAGCTCTTGGAAGCCAGCAAACATAGAAAGCAAAACCAAAAGTGCCCATATTATCTTTCTTTTCTTCTAGAAAACCTTCGTGCCCCTGTACCTTGAATACTACAAGCACTTCCAATCATCACTTTTTAAAAATGAGTACTAAACAAGTCCAAAGAGTAAAAAAGTAAATAGTGAAAGGATTTGGAAGGTGGCTGAACCATTACTCTGGTGATGGGGAGAAAAACAAACAAATTAAAAAATGAAGTAAGGAACAACCTAAAAATAATTTAAGGCTAATTTTTAAGTACAATAATTTAAGAGGCCTAACATATGAAATATAAGTACTTTTGACCAAAAGAGAGCCACTAAATAGGGTTACTAACAATACCTCCCTTTGCTGTACATGCATTTTGACTTGCATTAAACAATGGAGTGCAGCATGGAGGATGTTCTATATCTCTCAAATGTAGGCCTAAAGAAGATTGTGAGCTTTCATTTTCCCTACCTTGTAAAACCACCTACCAAGCTGTCAGCAAATTCAGTCTAGAGAGAGAGAGAGAAAGAAAGAACAAGAAGCAGCCCTGGAGCATAAGACCCCACAAGGAGAGAAGGTGGCTGTGGGAAAACACTGGAGTGGCAAAGTGGTGAGGGAGACCTTCTTGGACCTTCCAGCCTAACCCAGTTGCCAGTTGAATATAAAAAAACGAATTTTAAGCTGATCCCACAGGAACAGAATAAGTACAGGTAAAAGTTCTGCCCTAAATTTTAATCCACACAATCATGAGAAATAAGAGTTCAGTGTCATAAGCCACTAAATTTTAGGGTAGTTTCTTATACACCAATTAAAAAAAATTGAATCAATTCTCATTATTAAAGTTATCTGAAAGGCACAATGTATTTTTAAAAAGTAGTATTTAAGGTTATTCAATTCTTGAGTGGATATAGGGCATCATGGGATATAAAAATGGAAATATAGAACATCTTTTATGCTGAATAAGCAATGAATAACCTATCAAGGTGTTTTGTTTTGTTGTTGTTGTTGTTGTTGTTGTTTTAGACTAGTAATGTTATTAAAACTATTCCTTAGAAATATTAATCTGGCTACCATGATACAGATATATTTATTTGTGTTTGCTTATTAACCATTTTTATGTATATAGGATTGAAGAAAACTGATGAAATACTTACAAAGTAAGGTAAAAAAATGTGGGAAAGAAAATAAGAGGGAAATAGGAGATCAAGCCCATAGAAAATAAGTTTATAAAGTATTCATCAGGATCTCTCAAAACTTTGCTATAGGATTTCTAGTGGCTCTAATGCTTTCTTTGGAGGCTACCTCAATCTTCTTGACTAGGTAATCATATTCAATTGAAACTTTCCTAGGGGACCAAAATTCATGTGATAACCATATTCAAATTTTTAATTATTTGGTTTGGCTCCTCTTTAACATGCTTCATCATAGTTTTTCCTATCACTTGGAATCCTAGTTCCATAAATTATCATAAATATTTTCCTCAGGAGACATGCAATATGCATGCCACTGTTGTAGAAGACCGAAGAAACCCAAGCAACACTTAGAGAAATGGAGTTACACAGCTTTATTACGCTGGCTGTCTCAGAGGAGTTGCCTCCAAAGTCTGAGCAAACCAATATGGTGGAATCCCTTCTTTTATCCCCTTTGGTTTCCTTGTCCCCCAAATATGGATGGGACTTCCGGACCTTTTGTGGGCTTTGCAAAAAGCTCTGTGTGTGGGATGGGGGTCTTGAGATCATATCTAAAGGCCTGGCCTGACACCAGTGCTGATAAACCCCTCTGGGGGTTGTGTATTGTTCATGGTTTATGGTCTCTGTAAAATGTGAGCCTTCAGGTAACAGGTCTTGCAAGACCAAATTCTGGAGAAAGGGGAAGTGACTTAATTGTAGGTTATTAAGAATGTACATTAGGTTACTGGCACAGATTCAGATTGCTAGCCCCTCCCGGCCACACACACACACACACATCAGGGTTACATTGGAATTAGCCTTTTAGCCTTCTCACCACCACCTATCCTGTATTCACATTTTATGAATCCTTTACCAAACTTTAAAAAGTAGTTTTCTAATTGTTATGTAATGGCTTCTCTATTTTCAGATTTGAAAAGTTCTTGAAAAAGTTTCACAATCCCTATCCCATACACTTGGACTTAAGTATATTCAACATTCAAAATTTGGGGATTATAGGAACGTGAAATTGTGCATATACTTCAGATTATACAAGAACTGGGAAGTGCTTAAAATACCTTGATATTTCCATTGCAAATATATGAATATGCACATAAAGTGAAGTTCATAAAGACGGAATAATCTCAGGTTAACTTTTCTCACAAGGTATTCAAGGTAAGGTCATGTATTGTTTTAAGATTGAGTTAAAAACAGTTTGTTTGTGGCATATTTCAGATATAAGAACTAAGGGTTAGAGACTGTAATTTTTAATTTTCTGGGTCCTCCTGTCTCTCCCTAGGGTTACCATTCCAATCTTCTTAAATTGATCCCTTTCTTCTTTTTTTCCCCCAATCATGTTCTTAATAGTCAAAGATCCTCCTTTACAACTTCATTTTTATTTGTTTGTTTAATTATTTATTTGTTATTATTAGTTTTTAATCCTCACCTGAGGATATGCTTAGAGAGGGGAAGAAAGAGATAAGAGAGAGAGAGAGAGAGAGAGAGAGAGAGAGAGAAGAAAGAGAAAGAAACATCAATGTGAGAGAGAACATCAATTGTTGCCTTCCATATGTGTCCTGATTGGGGACAGAACCTACAACCTAGGTAGGTGCCCCAAATGGGAATTGAACTGGCAACCTTTTGGTGCACAGAATAACACAACCAACTGAGACACATTGGTCAGGCTACAAACTTATTTTTAAAGACAGATGTGATATGGAGTTGTCTTAGATATACTTCCTCTTTTCGAATTTATATTAGACTATAGATATAATTTACCCACTCACTCCTCTGCTCTTTTATTTCTCCATATCTCTTGCCTGTGCCACTCTAGTACTGAAACTATTTCCTGAGTCACTATTCTTTTATTTATTTACTAGTGGCCCGGTGTATGAAATTTGTACAGGGGTGAGGGAGTTCCCTCAGCCCTGTCTGCTACCTCTCCAATCAGGGACCCCATGGGGGATGTCTGACTGCCGGTTTAGAACTGATCCCTGTGGAATCAGTCCTAAACCGGCAGTCGGACATCCCTCTCGCAATCTGGGACCACTGGCTCTTAACCGCTCACCTTCCTGCCTGCCTGACCGCCTATAACTGCCTCTGCCTGCCTGCCTGATTGTTCCTAATCCCTCTGCCTGCCTGCCTGATCATCCCTAACTTCTCTGCCTGCCTGCCTGATTGCCCCTAACTGCCCTCGCCTGCTGTCCTGATCTTACCCCTAACAGCCCTCCCTTGCTGGCCTGATCTCCACCCCCCCAACTGCTCTCCCCAGCTGGCCTGATAGCCCCTAACTGCCTCTGTTTGCCTGATTGCCCCCAACTGCCCTCCCATGCCAGCCTGATCTTGCCCCTACTGCCCTCTGCCTCAGCACCCACCACCATGGCTTTGTCCGGAAGGAAGTCAGACATCCAGAAGATGGCCGGTTGACCCGGTCTAATTATCATATTATCCTTTTATAGTATAGATAGATTATATAGAATAGGATTGCTTAAATTGGGGGGGGGGTGCTTTTTCAGCAGGAAGAGATGCTCCTGGCAGACAAAAATACATAGCCAGCCATATGCACTATACTGCCAAAATAGTCATTAAAAAATTGAACCACTTTCTTACACCTTACACCAAACAGTTGCCCTTAAAACCCCTCCTAACTCCCCATCTTAGGTTCTGCCTTCACAGTTCACCCAGATTAGGTTCTGATTGGTCGGTTTCTTTGCCAGTCAGTGTCAAAAGCTCCACTTCCTAGGCAGCCATTGGCTCCTCACACTTCACCCAGATTTGGTTCTGATCTGTAGGTTTCTATACCAGTCAGCGTCTCCGGGCCTATCTCCGGGCCTGATCAAAGAGGGGGAGCTGATCAGCAACCCCTGTGGAGGCCTGAAGAGAAACAGAGGTGCAGCTGTTGGCAAAGTCTGGAGAGAAAGAGAGAGCCAACAGCTGATCAACAGCTGCCACGGAAGCTGCAGATCAGACCCTGCCTCTCTCTTCGGGCCTCTCTCCAGGCCTGATCTGCAGTCCCCCTCGGCAGTCAGTGCTGGGTCATCTCTCCTGCTGCAGTAGCAGGACTGACTTCCCGTGGGTCGAGCCTTTGTTCATTATGAACCCTGTGTTTTTATATATTAGGATTTTTATTTTTTTTATTGATTTCAGAAAGAAAGGGGAAAGGAGAGAGAGATAGAAACATCAATGATGAGAGAGAATCATTGATCAGAGGCCACCTGCATGCCCCCTACTGGGGATGAGCTCACAACCCAGGCATGTGCCCTTGACTAGAATTGAATACCGAACCCTTCAGTTTGCAGGGTGATGCTCTATCCACTGAGCCAAACCAGCTAGGGCCTGAGTCAGTGTTCTTTATTCAAATACCCTATAATTTCTCTATCTTTTGTTCTACTTGCACTCTGCTTAATTACCAGTCACCTCAGAGGAAGTATTCTGTCTTTATGGTATCTTGGCCTTATGGTTGTTAAGAAATCATCTGGCTTTCTTTATCTTTTTCCAAGTGAATGTTTTATTTCTGATATGATAGGTTCACCTGTTGCTTTTTTTTTTTAATGACATGTTTCTGAGAGTAAAGCCAGAATACTGATATCAGATATTAATAAGAATAATTAGCACAGGGAGAGTGAAGAGGTCTTAAAATGATGCCAAGGCAGACAAGCCACACAATTTCTGGACTATTGCCTGGGCATTGGATAAAGGTCAATGCTTACAGTTCCAAGACTAAAATTTGTTCATGATCAAGATCTCACAGAAAAACAATTAAACTGAGTAAAAATGTTATACCTACCAATGCCTGTAAAGGCTCTAAAGAGAATTTGTCCTAAACTGGACATTATAATGAACTGAAATAAGATAAAATAGTTAAATTCAAAGATTTTGAAGTTCAGAACCTCCACCAAAAACATCACCATTTATTATTTGGGTCCGTACCTTCTACTCCCTTTTATTCCCCAATAGCCCCAGATTAGCAACCAGACTGTATTCTTTTATGTAACCTAATTAAAACCATCTTTCTACTTAATATAAATTCTGAACCAATAAGACAAGTAGTGAAACACATAGAAGTCAAAATATTGCCTTTGTTGTTGAAACAGTCTGCAGTGGTCCGCAAACTCATTAGTCAACGGAGCCAAATATCAACAGCACAACGATTGAAATTTCTTTAAAGAGCCAAATTTTTTAAACTTAAACTATATATGTAGGTACATTGTTATTAACTTAATTAGGGTACTCCTAAGGCTTAGGAAGAGCCACACTCAAGGGGCCAAAGAGCCGCATGTGGCTCGTGAGCCGCCGTTTGCCGACCACTGGTAGGGTGAGGGATGGGGCTCAATTAGACTGCCAAAAGGTCTTGCTTACAGAACCCCAACTAAGAGCTAAGCCTTTCTAACCAGAAATAAAGAAGATAATTATATTAATGTACTATTTCTGTATAAGAAATTATCAGAGATTTTGTTACTAAAAGCAACTGACATGTATTGCCTCGTAGTTTACATGGATCAGCAATCAGGCATCACTTACCTGGCTCCTGGGCTCAGGGTTCTAAGGCTGTCAGCTCTGCTGCATTTATATCCGGGGGCTCGCCCAGGGGGAAATCTGCTTCTCAGCTCATTCACATTATTGGCAGAATTATTTTCTCTCGGTCATATGACTGCAGGTCCCACTTTTTTAATGACTATCTTAGAGGTAATCGCAGGTTCCTATTTCTTGGCTCTCTTCATTAAAAGTTCATAATAAAAACATTCATAATATGTTTGTTTCTTTAAAAATAGTAGGAATCTCAGTCCAGCTTGCTAAATTACAGTCTTATATGTTTCAACTAAAGGAGTGACATCTCATCACCTTTGTTAGAATCAAGTCACAGATTTGGCCCAGACTCAAGGGGAGGGGAATGGGAATAAACAAGGGAATCACTCAGTGAGGTCCTCTCAGAATGTGTCTATAACAGAGTTTGTGGCAGTTACCTGATCATGGTGCCAATAAGGTAAAATAAATATACTCAAAGCAGGCAAATGAACTAAAATAACAATCGCTGAAGCATATCAGACATTCCTGGTCCTAAAGATTGGCGGAGAATTCTACTATGGGGCCTCATTAAGATTTTGCTGTTATGTAATCAGCAAGCTTTGTATGTGGGTTTCAATGTAAAGTGTGCATGTTCCTTTTATGTGTATTTAACCATGAAATTCAATTTTTATACTTATTTTTAGTTTTTCTTTTAACTAAAAGTGACTAATTTTATTATTACAAAAATGATTTATCGGCTATGGCTAGTATCAACTTGACAATGCCATTTTCACCAATTACTGAGTCAAACACCAGCTGTGGCTGTGAAGGTAATTTGTATATGTGAAGAAAGTCCATACTCAGTTGACTTTAAGGTAGATTCTCTTAGATAATTTGAACAGGTCTGATTCAATCAATTTAAAGACAGACTTTAAGAGTAGAACTATGGCTTTCCTGAGGAAGAAAAAAATTCTACCTACAGATAGCAGTTTCAAATCATGTCTGAGAGTTTCCTCTAGCCCTTCCCATGACCTGCCCTATAGATTTCAAACTTCAAACTTCTCTTTACTTTGAGTTAAAGGCAATTTTAGCTTCAAGCTCAAGAGAAACTTTTGTCCCACCCTTTAACTACCTAGAAGAACTTGAATGAGGGACCTTGCCCATATAAGAGATTAACATAAATAATTTATTTTGATCTTTATATAGGGCAGGGCAAACTTTTATTTACTAAACATTTGATTTTCTTATCACCCTGCAATGACTTTTGAAAACCCCAAGGTGCATTACCCCATCCTTAGCTCAGGATGTCTTATATACCTCAATCCCCCTTTCTATCTCTGAACCTCTCCCGCATGTGGGCTCTCTGACCCTCCCATGCATGTGGGGTATCCCCCTTTCTATCTCTGAACCTCTCCTGCATGTGGGCTCTCTGACCCTCCTATGCATGTGGGGCTCCTATACATATGTATGCATTAACATGGTTATTTTCTCATGTTTATTTGATTATTAGACCAGCAAAAAGAACCTTGAAGTTAGAGGACAGTTTCTTCCTTCCCTACAGTATGGTCCCATTTGCCTTACTGGGCAGATCAACCAATTTCTGTATAAGAAATTATCTGTCCAAATTCTCTACTTATGGACAGATCAACCAATCTAAAGGATCCAGCCACCTTAGGCCCGCCATGTTCATTTTAAGAAGAGAAGAAGGGATCCATATCTCAGCATACTTTTGACTTAGCTAGTCGTGAAATACTGGCTTGGCAGTCTTGTCTAGGAGGACCGAAATAATATGATCTAACACCTTTCTTTTGTAAATTTACTTCATCTAGAAATATACTTTAAGTAAGAATAGACTATATAATCTTAAAATCATAAATTTATATTCCTTTTAATTCAACAGAAGTTTTGATAAGTATGACACTAAAATAAGTTAAAGATTATTGATACAGAAAATGAATTAGAGTTCAGCTAATCTATGAACATGAATAAAATTAATATATGCCCCAAATTGATATATAGATAAATATCAAGATAAAATTTTAGAATATATTATAATGATACAAGTTTTATCTACTTCATCACAAAGACAAATGATTCCTTGATAATCAAAGATTTATATGTAGCAATTATAACTAAATATCCAACTTGAAAAATCATTCATATACTATATTGTTTAATTTTGAGAAATATAAATTTCATTGAACCATTTAAGCTTATTCAGTGCAAAATATATGCTTAGACAACAGAATGAAGTGTTTTCTATTGCTTTTTCTGACATTGTTATCTTATATGAAATTATAACTATAAGCCAGTTAAAATATTATGAGGCTCTTACTGAAAATTATAATTTTAGATTTAGTATGTTCAAACTGTCAGATTATACAAAGTATTAGAAAGCAAAAATAATTGATATAGAAGAAAAAGTGTAGATTCTATTGTAATGGCTCACAAAACTGAAATCCAAAAGTATTGGATATCAAAAAATTTATTTATGGTGTAAAGATAGAAACTATAAGAACTTGAGTTTCAAGGTAGAAAAAGAAGTCTAAGATTATCAGATTTTTTATATATAGGTGATTGTGAGCATGGTGTTGCCTTAGTAGAAACAGTAAAAACAAAGGAGATTGGTGATGATGGAATAAGGAGAAGAAAAAGACAGGTTCTCAAGCATGTGGCACTTGTAGCCAGAGAGATTAAGCAAAGAACTAGAATCAATCGCCATTATCTTAAGGACAGATTCTATAGGGAATACAGATTTTGGAGACTTCTCAATTGATATGTCATTTAAATGCAGACTAAATCTAGGTGAAAGGATTCAGAAAAATCTTGAGAAGGAGGCACAGCATCAAGGCAAAACATAAGTTAAATTCACAGAAGCAATAACTATATTGAGGGGGAATGTAAAACAACTGGGGGGCTAGCAGTCTGAATCTGTGCCCAGTAACCAGTATTCTTATGCATATGCTTGCTAGCCCCAACCCCCCTTTCTGCTGTGTCCTAGCTACTCTTGCAGCACCTGTTTATCTGCAGGGGCCATAAAAAGCCCCCACAGAAGATTAACTGCTGGCGCTCCCTAGCCTGGGTGGTTGGTTGTAACCTGCCCCCTTACCACTATCAGAGGGACTGCAAAGCCCACAAAAAGTCTGGAAGCCTGGTCCATATATGGGGAGACAAAGAAACCAAGGGGATAAATGGGAGAGACCCTCCGCATTCGGTGCTCAGGCTTTGGAAAAAGGATCCCTTGAGTCACCGCTCTGGTGCATCTGCAATAAAGGGTTTTCCCTGAATCTTCTGAACGGTGCTCAGGCTTTGGAAAAAGGATCCCTTGAGTCACTGCACTGGTGCATCTGCAATAAAGGGTTTTTCCTGAATCTTCTGAGTACCTGTTGTGTGTTTTCTGGTCACCTGCTAAATTCTGCAACAATATCTTGCCATCCAGGGAAATAGAAGCAAAACCAAAAAAGGCAAAACACAAGTGGGCCATAATTCTGAGAAAGATCGTAACTCCCAAGGGAAACACTCATAATCTGATATTAAAGCATAGATATTTCTGGATTATGCCAAATCCAGGACAGCAGCCATTTTTATATCCAATATTAGTTCACTAGGTAAAAACACACTTTATTAAAAGAATTAAAAGAAAAAGAAAACACAGGGGAAACAATTGCCAGTGGCTGAAGTTGACAGTTTTCACTGGTCAAAATAAATTTATATATAGTCATGCACTGGATAACAACATTTCAGTCAGCAACAGACTGCATATACAAGGATGGTACCATAAGCTTACAATGGGGCTAAGAAATTCCTATCACCTAGTGATGTAGCCAGGTAATGTTCTAAGAGGGCACATTATTTTTGGTGCCATCTCAGTGTATGGATAGCAAGCTGGTTAAGGTGAGTTTCCCATTCCCACAAACATCTCCCCTTTCTAAACCAACGTTAAAACTGGACTGACCCTGGTGGTTCTCACTATGTTTGTAAAATGCCCTTAAGCAATAACCATCAGAAAGCTTCAAAGAAAAAAAAAAGTTTATCACTTATAGGCCCTGGAAATTAAAAGCATGCCTGGGGGCACATAGCAGGATAGCCTAAGTAGGATGTGGAGGGGATGAAGGGTACCAGCTGTGCAGAGATAGGGGGAAAATACCTGAGCAGAGTCACATGCAGAGATGTGCACAGAGCCAGGGAAAAAGTGACGTGCAGTGCCAGGATAGAGAGGCCTTTTAGCCCAAGATATTAAGACAGAAAAACTTTCACCCAGGGGTTGTATTAGAAATTGACTCTGGTGTGTAAGTACAACTAAAGGCAAGCTGGGAACCAAAGTGAGCAGAGAGATTCCACCTGCTTGAAAAGAGGGTTGTGGCTTATGACACAGAGGAGTGGTGGATTGCAGGGAACTTCAATACTGTGCTGACTACCTGAAAGGAAACAGACGTGCCAAGCAGAACAGTAGAGGAAGTCAATGACCTTCACTACTTCACATTTTTATTTTTTATCTTTTACTTAAGAAACTAATTTTTTCTCTCAGTTGATTTTATCTTGTTTCTTATTATATTTTTATTTTTAAGTATTATTAACTAGACGCCCAGTGCATTAAACTGGTGCACAGGTGTGTGTGTGTGTGTGTATGTGTGTGTGTGTGTGTCCCTCAGCCCAGCCTGCAATCTCTCCAATCTGGGACCCCTCAAGGGATGTCTGACTGCCCATCCCCTTTAAGATGTCATGGCCTCTGTGGCAGAGCTGCGTGCTAAATGGGCAGTTGGACATCCCTCTCACAATCCAGGATTGCTCGCTCCCAACCGCTCGCCTGCTTGCCTGCCTGATTGCCCCTAACTGCTTCTGTCTGCCAGCCTGATAACCCCCTAACCACTCCCCTGCCAGCCAGATCAATGCCTAACTACTCCCCTGCCAGCCTGATTGCCCCTAACTGCCCTCCTCGGCAGGCCCGGTCACCCCTAACTGCCCTCCCCTGCCAGCCTTGTCACCCCTAACTGCCCTGCCCTGCAGGGCTGGTTGCCCCCAACTACCATCCCCTGCAAACCTGGTCCCCCCAACTGACCTCCCCTGCAGGCCTGGTTGCTCCCAACTACCCTCCCCTGTCGGCCTGGTCCCCTACAACTGCCCTCCCCTGCAGGCCTGGTGCCCCCAAATGCCCTTCCCTCCCGGCCATCTTGTGTCCATATGGGGGCGGCCATCTTGTGTGTTGTAGTGATGGTCAATTTGAATATTACCTCTTTATTAGATAGGATATTTTTTTCTTTTATTGATATTTTGTTTTTTACTTTTCTACTTATAAACTCATTTTCTTTCTATTTCCTCTATACTGAATTGTGACCATTTCCCCATTCATTCAAATTCCTTGACCTTACTTCTGGAAATAAGGTGTGCCTCCTCAGATTCATCTGGGTGTTTGCTGTTTGAAGGTTTGTTATGTACATTTTTTGGATTAGTTGATGTTTGTAGTTTGCATTCATCTCTGGGTGTTTGTTGTTTACATTTTTTGGATTAGTTGTTTTATTGGAGTTTTCTCCCCATATAAATATATTTTTCCTTTTTTTTCTTCTCTTTCTTTCCTCTCTTACATTTTTTCGTTTTCTCAATATCATTTTAGTACTCTTTTCTATTCTCTAATTCTCTTTTCTCTGGTGGTCACCTTTATTTGGGGGTATTAGTAACATGAATACACTTGTGTTTGGTGCCCTGTGTATTGTGTCTTGTTGTGTTGTATTTTGTGCCTTTAAATCAAAACAGAAGAGAGCGAGTTACATAACCAAAACCCTGAGAGGAGTGATCATGGGGAGACAAAGGAACAGCCCACATAGGAAAGAAAAGGAGAAATCACCAGAAAAGGAAGTAAATGAAATGGAGGCAAGCAATATGACAGAGAAAGAATTCAGAGCAATGGTTATAAAGTTGCTGAAAAGGACAGAAGACAAGTTCAACAATATGTGTAAGAACCAAGAGGAAATGAAGAAGAACCAAGAAGAGATTAAAAAAGACATCGCTGCAATAAAGAACTCAATAGAAAGCATCAACAGTAGACTAGAAGAAGCTGAGGACAGCATCAGTGAGCTATAAGACAAGGTAAGAAAAAAATACCCAAGCAGAACAGCATCTAGATAAAAAACTTAAAAAACAGGAAGAGAGACTAAGATAACTTTAGGACAACACAAAACAAAACAACATCTGCATTATAGGGGTGCCAGAAGGAGAGGAAACTGAGGAAGGACTAGAAAACCTGTTTGAAGAAATAATGACAGAAAACTTCCCTAATATCAGGAAGAAAAAACTCACACAAGTCCAAGAAGCTCACAGAGTTCCAAACAAGATGAACCCCAAAAGATTGACACCCAAGACACATTATAATTAAATTGGCAAACACCAACGACAAAGTAAGAATCTTAAAGGTGGCCAGAGAGAGACAGGAAGTTATCTTCAAGGGTTCTCCTCTTAGAATATCAGCTGACTTCTCAACAGAAACACACCAGGCCAGAAGTGAATGGAATGAAATATACAAAGTAATGCAAAGCAAGGGAATGAATCCAAGAATACTCCAAGACACATTATAATTAAATTGGCAAACACCAATGACAAAGTAAGAATCTTAAAGGCTGCCAGAGAGACAGAAAGTTACCTACAAGGGATCTCTCATAACACTATAAACTGATTTCTCAACAGAAATACATCAGGCCAGAAGGCAATGGAATGAAATATACAAAGACATGCAAAGCCAGGGTCTGAATCCGAGAATACTGTACCCAGTAAGGCTATCAATCAAAGTTGAGGGTGAAATCAGGAGCTTCACAGACAATAAAGGACTAAGGGAGTTTATAACCACCAGACCAGCAATGTAAGAAATGCTGAAGGGACTGCTGTAAAAAGAAGAAATAGGGAGGGAAGAAGGAACACAGGCATGAAGAATAAAAATGGTGACAAACAAGTACCTATCAATAATAACTTTAAATGTAAATGGATTATATGCCTCAATCAAAACACATAGGGTAGCTGAGTGGATAAGAAAACATGACCCATATATCTGCTGCCTACAGGAAACCCACCTTAGAACAAAGGAGTCACACAGACTGATGGTGAAGGAATGGAAAAAGTTTTTACAGATGAATGGAAATGAAAAAAAGCTGGGGTAGCAATACTTATATCTGACAAATCAGACCTCAAAGTAAAGGCCATAACAAGAGATAAGCAGGGACACTTCATAATACTAAAGGGCACAATTCAACAAGAAGATATAACTCTGGTAAAACATATATTCACCCAATACAGGAGCACCCAAATACATAAAGAAACTTCTGGAGGATATCAAGGGAGAGATTGACAGCAATACAGTCATAGAACAGGACTTTAATACCCCGCAAACACCACTGGACAAATCCTCCAAACAAAAAATCAGCAGAGAAACATCAACCCGAAATGACTCATTAGATCAGATGGAATTAATTTACATCTACAGAACATTCCACCCCAAAGCCACAGAATATATATTCTTCTCTAGTGCACATAGGTCATTTTCAAAGATAGAACACATATTGGGACACAGGAAAAGTCTCTTCAAATTCAAGAATATAGAAATCATATCAATTATCTTCTCAGGTCACAATGGCATAAAACTAGGAATCAACTACAATAAAAACAATAAAAAAAATCAAACACCTGGAGGCTAAATAGCATGCTATTAAAAACAATTATTGGGTTACCAAAGAGATCAAAAAAATAAAAAATAAAAAGCATCATGGCAACAAATGACAATGAAAACACAACCATCCAAAATCTATTGGACACAGCGAAAGCAGTCTTGAGAGGGAAGTTCATAGCTCTAGAAGACTAACTCAAAAAACAAGAAAAAATGGTAATAAATTATCTAACCCTACAACTCAAAGAGTTAGAAAGAGAGCAACAAGAAAAGCCCAGCGTAAGCAGAAGGAAGGAAATAATAAAGATCAGAGCAGAAATAAATGACATAGAGACCCCCCCTGCCAAAAAAAATACAAAAGATCAACAAAACCAAGAGCTGGTTCTTTGAAAGGATAAACAAGATTGATGGACCTCTAGCTAGGCTCCCCAGGAAGCAAGGAGAGATGAAAGAGGTGAAGTAACAACCAATCCCACAGAAATACAAACGATTATGAAAAAATACTATGAACAACTCTATTTCAACAAAATGTACATATCCTTAGAAAAATACAAGCTCAGGAAATTCAATCAAGAAGAATCAAAAACCTGAATAAGCTGATACTACCATAGAAATTGAAGCAGCGATCAAAAATCTTCTAGCAAACCAAAGCCCTGGTCTGGATGGCTTTACAGGGGAGTTCTACCAAGCATTCAAAGAAGAACTAAAACCTATCCTCCTCAGACTATTCCAAAAATTCAAAAGGAAGGCACACTTCCAAGCTATCTTTTATGAAGCCAGCATTACCCTAATCCCAAAACCAGATAAAGACCCCCCAAAAAAAAAAAAGAGAACTACAGGCCATTATCCGTGATGAACATAGATGCTAAAATCCTCAACAAAATTCTATCAAATCAGAATCAGATTCAGCATTACATTAGAAAGATCATATACCATGACCAAGTGGGATTTATTCTGGTGATGCAAGGATGCTACAATATCTGTAAGTCAATAAATATGATACATCACATAAACAAACTGAGAGACAAAAATCACATAATCATATCAATTGATGCAGAAAAAGCATTTGACAAAATCCAACACCCTATCTTGATGAAAACTCTCAGCAGAGTGGGAAGAGGGGGATCATACCTCAACATAATAAAAATCTTATATGAAAAACCTACAGCCAACATCATACTCAATGGGGAAAAGCTAAACTAATTTCCCCTGAGAAACAGGAAAAGTCAGAGATGCCCACTTTCACCATTCCTGTTCGATATAGTACTGGAAGGGCTAGCTATAGTGATCAGACAAGATAAAGAAATAAAAGGCATCCAATTTTGAAAAGAAGAAGTAAAACTGTCTTTATTCACAGATGACATGATACTATACATAGAAAACTCCAAAGTCTCCATCAGAAAACTACTAGACCTAATAAATGAATT
>NW_005355799.1:618705-619591 GCF_000412655.1 Myotis brandtii | reverse complement strand
TTTTTTCTCTCTCTTCGATGTTTCTAACTCTCTATCCCTCTCCCTTCCTCTCTGTAAAAAATCAATAAAATATATTTAAAAAAACAACAACAACAACAAAAAAAACACCGACTCTCATCAATGGCCACTGGGACCATCCAAGCTCAGCCACCTGGTGTGCGGATGATCAAATAAATTTGTTATCCCTCACCATTCTGGCCTTGTCTGTTCCTTCTTCAGCAACCTAACATTTACATTTCCCTCTTCCACTAAGATTGTGCCTAAGTAGTCAGAGATAAGGTAGCATAGTAGGTAACATTTTTTAAAAACAAATTCTAAATGTTATACTATTATTATTAACTAGAGGCCAGGTGCACGAATTCATGCATGGGTGGGGTCTGGACGGCCTGCCTCGATCAGGGCCGATTGGGCCAGGTTGGCCAGGGGGAGGAGCCATGGGCAGTGGGCCAGCCAGTCCCTTTCCCTGGTCAAACTCCTGGTCAAACCCTGGTCAAAGGGACAATTTGCATATTAGCCTTTTATTATATAGGATTATTAATTTGTTTTGGCATTTTAAAGGAATAATTAGAAATAGTTTTATTGATATTTATTTATTTATTTTGGATGAGAAGTTTGCCTTTTTTTTTTATTGTCTAAAGTTTTATATATGTCTTCTTTTTCCCCAATTGACCCCCCCATCCCCCAAGCAGGTCTCATCACGGGCAAGCCCCCATTGCCCCAGTATCTGTGTCCATTGGTTATGCTAATATGCATGCATACAAGTCCTTTGGTTGCTCTCTAAACCCTCTCCCCTACCATTTGTCTCTGGATCTATTCTTGTTCATCAAATTATGTTGATCATTATATCCCACATATGAGTGAGATCATGTGATATTTATCTTTCTCC
>NW_005355799.1:599563-618081 GCF_000412655.1 Myotis brandtii | reverse complement strand
TGGGGGGCAGATCAGGCCAGCAGGGGAGGGCAGTTAGGGTCAATCAGGCAGGCAGGCAGAGAGGTTAGGTGTGATCAGGCAGGCAGGCAGAGGGATTAGGAGCAATCAGGAATCAAATCTGGGACCTTTCAGTCCGTAGGCCGATGCTCTATCCACTGAGCCAAACCGGTTACGGCGAGAGTCGGCAGTTTTTAAAGGACTTTTGGTGGGCTTTTTCTGGGCTAAGAATTCTCTGTGCAGGTCCAGAGGGGAGAGATAAGGGAATGTGGTCTCAGCAAGTAAAATGTGGTCTCAGCAAAATGTAATGTCCATAGTGAAATGGCCTGAAAAGTCAGTTCCCGGGGGTGGGGTATCAATTCAATTGCTCAATCAAACCTAACAGTAAACACCTTGAGTACTGCCTAGAATATAATTTTAGGCCCCCATCAAAAAAAAGTTAAAGAAAAGTGATTATCCATGAAATGCTTTAAGTTCTGTTAAAAGAATCATGAATAACTAATGATAATAATAATAAAAATTAAAAATAAAACAACTCCTGACATAATAAACAATATTGCAACTTCTATGTTCCACACATTTTGTCATCCACTTGTGAATGTCAAAATCTAAATTCCAGATAGCTAAACTTTGTTGATGACATCACAAATGAAACCAGGTATCTGTGTGGCTGCCAAATAATTTTTCAAATGTACTGCAATCACTATATACAGTATTATTCTGCATTTGAAAGAATGTGCATATGTAAATAGTCTTTTTTTTCCTCCTTATGGTCTGCCATTGCAAGAAAGAGACAAAAGAATCATTATGAAACACATTGACTCCTTTAGGGAAGATTAATAAATTTGGCATCCAAAGATTCTTCCTTTGACCTTAGCTTCTGTATTTCACACAATCATTTTCATGTTAGGAACTTGGTATTGTAAAGTGTAACATGTCCTCATGTGCTTTCTCAAACAAATGAGAATTTTTAAACTATCACTTTGTAATAATAAAAATATATTCATGGACTTGAATTATTATAGTGTTTATAACTATTCCCTTGGTGTGAGTTACTTTGTAACAATTCAAAGCCTGTTCACTTGGCTTAATTAAAGTGTTCCCATTCTTGCAAAGTACATAAGAGGAGTAGAATTATTTTAAAATATGTCATTTTGGGGGAAAGAGTCTGATTAGTATTTGATTTAGTGGCACAAAGAAATGGATTTAATAATGGGCAACAGAGCTTGGAGAACCAATGAGAATGTTGGGAAAGATGAAAGTATAAAGCTATAAAAAGGAAATACTTTCTTATTTAAGCCTATCTCCCTAAATCATTAGGAACAGAATAATGCTAAGTCTTCCAGTGTGTGTGTGTGTGTGTGTGTGTGTGTGTGTATACAAGTGTGTCATGGTGATAGTAAGCTAAGAGTCCTCTACCTCCTGAGTTCTACAACCAATGTGTTGACAACATATTTCAAATGTTCTTTTAAATGGAAAAATCTTAGAAAGCTTGATATGCCATTGCAAAACATTTCAAGTGCTCATATGATGGTAATGTACCTTAACATTAAAAACAAATTTTATCTTTAACTAAAATTGTATACAGTATATAGGAAATAGATCATCACTAAAAAGTGACAAAGAAGTTTTTTTTTTTTGAAGATCTTCCTTGGATAAGAATTGGAAAGGGGAAATATAATATTCACCTTAAAAGATCATGTGCTTTAATGATGGATATAGTTCAGCATTTCACAAAGACTATATATTTGAATATAAAATATAATTCATTAGGATCACTATCATACAGGTTCAAAAGTTATTTCCAGAATAAGAAATTCACTAGCTGGAAATGCAGTTATATAACTGAAGTACTTCATATCCAATTTCTATTATTCATTATGTATTCCAAAATACAATGTTTTAGTGCTTTATTCACTATTTTTAGAAGCACGTATTTCTACATTAATTAGTATAAATTAGGAGAAACATATTTAAGACTGATAGCAGCACAGGCTAGATTAACTATTTCTTTCACGTAATTTATAGTACCTCTTCATCTCCATGACTGCCCTTCATTTCACTAGCAATAAAGAGCAAACTCTTAGATATCAAAATAATAAATTTTACTACATACCAAATATCTTTCTCTTTCTCTAGTACACTATACATTCACTTTAAAAGAGCATCATTTCCTAGCTATGTGAGATTAAGCTAAATTTTTAAAGCATCATAATGTATGTGTTGTAATGAGCACTCCGCTCTAATTATCATGACTTCAATATGATCTAATGCTGGTTATACATCTGAGATTCCTGAAACAGAACTGAGAGGATCATGAGGATTAAAGACATATGAAATGTTAAAGCCTTAATCATTTTTTACACATTTTATGGCTAGCCTATCCTTTCTCACAACTCAATGAGGTTGAGATGATGACTAGTGGAAAATAGTCAACTAATTAAATTTCTGACTTTCAAAAAGGTCAAAATAGTACAGCATATTACTATACTTCACAGAATAAATGGAGCATGCAAATGCCAATACTTCATTCTGGTGACAAAACCAGGGGGAAAAATGAAAGGAGACTGGGCAAAATTGTCTCATTGCTTCAGGTGTGGCAGTCAAAATTTAGCTAGAATTTTAAGTGCATAGTGAAGTATTTGCTATAGTATAACAAAGTTTGCTTATATTCTTACAACTATATCTTTATATATACCTTTTTTAAAATATATTTTTATTGATTTTTTATAGAGAGGAAGGGAGAAGGATAGAGAGTTAGAAACATTAATGAGAGAGAAACATCGATCAGCTGCCTCCTGCACACCCCCTACTGGGGATGTGCCCACAACCAAGGTACATGCCCTTGACCGGAATCAAACCTGGGACCCTTCAGTCTGCAGGCCGACGCTTTATCCACTGAGCCAAACCGGTTAGGGCTATATATACTTCTTGAATATAGTTTATACAACTACAGGTTATTAATTATACATATGCCATAGATTATTAATTATAATTCATATTTCTAAAATTTATAATTATACATTATAAATGTGAGACAAAATATTCTTTAGTTACATGTCTGATAAGTGTTTCTTAAAGTTTTCTTTAACAATCAGATAAATTTCTGTCCTAACCAGGTTGGTTAAGTGGATAGAGCATCAGCCTGAGGACTGAAGGGTTCTGGGTTCAATTCCGGTCAAGGGCATATGCCTGGGTTTTGGGTTCAATCCCAGTAGGGGGCATGCAGGCGGCAGCCAATCAATGATTCTCTCTAATCATTCATGTTTCTATCTCTCTCTCCCTCTCCCTTCTTCTCTGAAATAAATTTAAAAAATATATTGAAAAAAACAGTCAGGTGAATTTCAATGTTAGGTCTATTGAATGCCCACATTTTAACAGTCGAATGGGATAAAATAGCCTACATAAATAATACAATGAATACTTGCCACTATTATAAAATGTACATAGTCATGTACACATCTTATATTATGTACCCACACACATAATTCTTATGGATTCTGATGTTTTTGATACTTATAAACAAACAAATACACAAAAACACTAAACACAAAGGCACATTTGGAGCTTCCTGCTGTTTCTTTTGCTGTTCTTCAGCAACCTAATGGCCATCATCACCCATCTCACATTCAAGGCTCAGTACTTGTTTCAATTTCACTTTAAAAAACATAAACAAAAAATTGGTTTAATGACTGATGTGTTCCTTCTTTAAAGTGGCTGCTTATAGTTAATGCAGCAAAATTGTTTGCAAATAAGACAATGCAGGTAAAGCACATATCAGAGGACTTACCACTGACCAGATGTTTTAAGAAACATGGCCCCTTAGTGAATATAAATTTGAAGCTTGTCCTACATAAGCTGGAATTTGTAATCTCACACTTTCACAATTATCTACCCTTCAGAATGTTATTCAGGCTCCCCAACTAAGTATCAGTTTCCACATGTATAGAATGAGCAAAATGATACGTACCTTGTAGGGTTGCTGAAATGATTATATATGATAATTTTTTAAGAAGCTAAACATAATCTACATATATAAAACCCTAATATGCAAATAGACTGGCAGAATAACCTATAAAACCCTAATATGCAAATAGACTGAATGACAGAATAACTGAACAACTGAACAACTGAACAACTGGTTGCCATGATGTGCGCTGACCACCAGGGGGTGCGCGCAGAACATGGCGGGCGTTGGCCGTGGCAGGATGGTGGAGCAGGTAAGTGGGGGAGCCAGACCAAATCAATGGCGGGCGTTGGCCATGGCAGGATGGTGGAGCAGGTAAGTGGGGGAGCCAGAACAAGTCAGGGCGTTGGTCGCTGTCACTGGGGCGAGCCTCTGGTGGTTACTGAAAATTCTTTGCTTCCAAGTGCTGCGGTCCCTCCTAGCGCTCACACCTGCTGCTGGCACCCAGTGCTGGCCCCGATAGCTTGGCACTGTCAGCAGGTGTGAGCAGTGACTGCCAACCCCGATCACCACTGAGGGCTTCTCCACCTCCCCTTGCTCCTGAAGGGTGATTGAGGCAGCAGCTGCCACTCACACCTGTTGATGGCACCGGCCCTGCTTGCACCCACTGCTGGCACTGGCCCCAATTGTTCCGCACCATCAGTGGGTGAGAGTGGGGCTGGTGTTGTCAGCAAGTGGGAGCAGTGGCGGTGGGAGCGGGGTTGCTGGCAGACAGGGGACTTAAGGGCTGTGGCGGGAGGTGCTGGGCAGAGGCATGGAGGATGGGCTAAGACCCAACCCTGTGCCCACCACAGCCTTGTGGCCCACAGTTCTTTTCAAGGTGCATGAATTCGTGCACTGGGCCTCTAGTCAATACATAATCAGTGCTGAATAAAGATTCATTTTCCTTTTACTATTTTAGTATAACTCTGCTTTCAAATTAATCATTTAGACTTGCTGAACTTTTTTCCAAGTATACAGAATTAAGGCAAAACTCAGTGTATTAATTCCTATTGCTGCTATAACAAGTTACCAAAATTATAACAATTTACAACAAAATAGAGGCTTAAAACCACACAAATCTATTATCATGCAATTTCTATAAGTCATAAATCTGACAGGACTCATTGTGCTAAGATCAAGATATAAGAGTGTTGTTCCTTCCCAGAGGCTCTAGGGGAAAATCTGTTATTAGATTCAGTTGTTGCTGTCCCTTGCCATTTAGAACCAAAGGCTACCTATTCTTGCTGGCTGTAAATTGTGGGCTAATCCTAACTTCCAAAAGCCACCTCATTCTTTGGCTTGTGGCCCCTTCATGTTTCTTCAAAGCCACTAATGATGGATCAAATTTTGCTTCTCATCTTCTCAGGTTTTGTGGACTCATGTAATTAGATTAGATCTACCTAGATAATCCATAAAATCTCAGCTCAAGGTTTTAACCTTGATAACGTATTCAAAATCTCTTTTGCAATGTTCATAGCATATTCAAAATTTCCAGAGATTGGGATTTGGATATCTTCAAGGGGACTATTATTCTGGCAGGGGAGGGGGGTCATGTCATGGGACTTGTCTTTTGAACAGATTACATTCACACAAGTGCACAGTTTCTACCATGCCAGGCCTGAATATTAGTAGTTAATTCTGTCTAAGAATTTCCCAGAAGTGCTACCAGCAGAGAGACATATTTTTCTTTCCAAATAATATTTAAGTAACAATGCTTAACCACAACATTGGACTCAAATGGCCAATGATAATCTTTGCCTTTCTTTCCCTGTACCACCTACAGTTCATTCTGTTTGCTGATGCCTGTAATTCATCAATCATGATGACTTACTACCTTTTCTTAACAATACTTGTTTCTGATTACAGTTAGCGTGGTAAAGCTTAAATATATTTATTGCATTCTAAACTGAACTGTCAGCCTACTTGTTCCATATTCCTTATCAGATCTAACTTAAAGGATAATTCTCAGATTTTGCTTTCCATCTAACTTTGATAGGTTTCCTATCTGACATTCCATATCTCAGTTGTACTAGAAAACACACAAAAATATTCTTTTCATTCTATATTCTGCTCATCCTATTGGTATTTTGAGAAATCCATAATTAGTCTCATTCAAATTTGAGATCAGAAATGAATTTGCCTAGAGTTTTTTTAAATCTCTATTTCTCCAATCTTCCTCCTCTTTCTTCTCCCCCACTACCCTCCTATCTTCCTCCTTCTTCTCCCCAACCCCTCTTCCTTCTCTCTCTCCTTCTCTTACTTCTCAGGGAGGTCTCTCTGGTATTAAATAGTGGAATTTGAGTTCTGCTGTATTTCACTCCTATCATACTGACCTAGCTGATTTGTGAAACTCCTTTATCCTTTTGATTTCTTCTTCATTTTTTCCTCTCCTGAAAAAGAGGACAATTTCATTATTAAGTTTGCTCCTTAAACATGCATGTGATTATTCTATTACATATATGTTTTTGCAATCCTGCAGCTGTCCTAGAGTAACCCACAGTTGCTACTTTGCTAAGTATCCAGTGGGGATACATTTTTTTAAAATGTAGTCATATTTTTAACTTCATAGCTGAGACATTTGCTATAAAATAGCTTTATAAACTGATTAGTTTTATTATGCAAATCTATTGAACTCTGTGTTTATCTATACATATATAGATACATATGTATGGATATGTATACACAGGGATAAAAACAGTCATATTGATATGCATTTATATGTATGCATGCTGCAAACAATAACACCCTAACATAAATTAGCATATCTAGTCTTCCATTTTGCTTTCTAAACACCATTCTCCTATGAAAGGAACCATGACTTCTTAGAGAAGTGAATGACTTCAAGGCAGAGGTTATATAATAAGAACTGGAACATCTTATGTTTTCAGAAAGTAAAGAAAAAAATGATTAGGGATTATTAAAAGAACACAGGAGCCTAGCTGGTGTGGCTCTGTTGGTTGAACATTGTTCCATGCACCAGAAGGTTGCCAGCTCAATTCCTGGTTAAGGCACATTCCTGATTTGCAGGTTCTATCCCCAGTAGGGGATGTGTGGGAGGCAGCCAATTGACGTCTCCCTCATCAAAGTTTTTATCTCTCTTTCCTTTTCTTCCTCTCTCTGAAATCAATAAAAATATATTATTTTAAATAAAACAACAACACAGAAGCCAATTAATCTGAAAAATATCCTAGTTGCAAAAGCTAGAAAAAAATTGAACAAAAAATAAATAATAATTTTGAACTTTAACCATAAAAATGTCAGAAGTTCATATTGATAAAATAATCTACTAAATAAGTATTGGGGTATGACAGACAGATTTATTTCTTACAATACAATTTAAATTGATAAAGAAGATGAGGAAAACAGAAAATTACCATTAGGCAAACCCCACAATAGGAAATCTTCAAGATAAGATCCATGATAAAGGCTAAAATTATTAGGCAAAAGAATAAGGACAACCATTGTGTCATAATCTCAAAGTATCTCCCAAAGATATTTATTAAAAACAAAGGGAAAGATAGTAAGTGTACTGAAGAGACACCTGAAAGGCGCCACCTTAAAGTGATTCAGTTTAACAACATCTTTAGTTACATATACTAATATTATAACCACTAGCTGTGATTCACTGAAAAGGATACAGCATCGCTTTTATGGTATTCTTTCAAAAAATGCATAGCGTCAATTTTATGATGAGAAACATCAGACAAACCCCAATAAAGGGACATTCCACAACAACTGCTCAATACTCTTCAAGTGTCAACGTGATGAAAGACAAAGAAAGACTGAGAAACTTCAAAACTTGGAAGGTATTAAAGAGAAAAAACAACTGTAAGTAATGTGAATCCTGGATAGAACTCTGAAACAGAAAAACAAGTTAGTAGAAAACCTAATAAAGTTTAATTAGCCTATAATATGGTTAATTGTACAGTACTGTACTGATGCTAATGTTATGATTTTGATGAGGACTTTGGTTACATAAAATACTTGCATAGAAAAAAGCAAAATAAAGGAACAAGAAAAAAAAAGCTTGGTATTATTTTGGCAACTTTTATGTATGCCTTAAATTAATCCAAAATAAACAGTTTTAAAAACCAGGTAATCTAGTAAATATTATTAGAACTATTTATGCATAGGCACAAGTTAATACCCTGCAAATGTTCATAATCATTGTAATATTATTAAGCATATACTATTTGAGAATCAGTAATTTTAGTATTTTCATGTATTAATTCAGGTAATACGTATATCCACAGCATGTGGTAAGTACTATTGTAACTAATCACATGTTACATTTGAGGAAATTGAGGCCCAGAGAGAGTGAATATTTTATCCAATATTTTACTGTAAAACCAGATGGAACCCAAGCTTCTATCCAGTATCCTGTATAGCCTTTTCCCTGTAGCAATATATGTAAACAAAATAAAGACTTCATTAAGCCAATATTTGGACTGAAAGTTGTACAATTAAACTTTGAGAAATACAGTTAAGAAATAAATAAGCAGAATTTTTGAGTAATTCAAGATATATTGAATAATGCATAATAAAATTGAAGTTAATGAGAATATTTTTATGTCAGTTTCTATTTTTTTTATGCCTTCAATTATGGTACTCCCTGTCTTTCTATATATTTTTTTATTTTCCTACACTTTCTTAAACACCATAGATTTATCTTTTGTTTGCCCCACTGCCTTCATTTCTTCTATTCCTTCTCTACCTTACATTACTTGCTCTGCCTGGGAGGATAATGTGCCTCAACACTGCACATTTCCTCACATCTCAGCAGTTAACAGTTAAGTATTAATTTTCATCTTAATAAAATCACTTTAATAAAATTCTGAAATGTTCAGGTAGAATCCGAATTCTTCCAGCAGATCTTTCATAACCTCATATCCATGATGAGTTTAGGCTGTGACAAACAGCAAGCTGTGTGGAACCCGGCAGTGACTCTGACTCCCTCCCATTTCCTCCCTTTGTCAGCCTTTCTAGAATAAAAATGTCAAAATTCACTGCTGAGAACCTTATAAAATTTACATTGTATTTTCAAATGTAGAATAATAGTTCTTGTGGATGAGGGGAAAAGTAAAAACTAGCTTTTACTTTACTAGTTCAGAGACCATAAGTATTGCCCATTGTTGAGCTGTCATACTAATGAATAGAGTGTTGTGATCAAACCTGAAAACCAAAATTGCTATTCCTGTCACAAAAATGATAGGTAAGACTACACACCATACTACTCCAAGCGTTTTAATGTAAATAACAGAGGTTTCTCTTGAATGAGAAGAAGACTAATTTCTCTCCTTCTTCATCTGTATGGATCAATGGGCATATTTTTCCTAGATTTATTGTGGTATAATTGGCAAATAAAATGGAATATTTTTAAGATGTACAACCTGATGTTTTGATAAGTATACATTGTGAAATAATCACCACAATCAAGCTAATTAATATATCCATCACCTCATGTAGTTACCATGCTTTTGTGTTTTATTTTGTAGTGAGAACATTTTATATCCTTGTGGCAAATTTCATATATAAAATATGGTATTATTAACTGTAATCATCATGCTGTACATTAAAACTCCTGACCTTAGTCATCCTGCATAACTAAAATTTTGCACGTTTTGAGTGACATTTCTTATTTTGTCCTCACCCTAGTCTTTGGTAAACATCATTCTACTCTCTGCTTCTATGATTATTTTAGATTCCTCATATAAGTGATATCACACAATATTTTTCTTGATATGTTTGTTTTATTTTTCTTAGCACAATGTTCTCCAGATTTATCCATCTTGTTGAAAATGGCAAGATATTCTTTTTTAAGGCTGAGTAATGTTTCAGATCAATGAGCTTAGTAAACTCAGGGTCTTTGCTACCTTAGTCTTGGGGGCTTCCCCGTAGTTTTCGACCATCCTTCATCAACTTCTCTTTCCATTGACCAAATATTTGTAAATAAGCTCTTTAATAAAACTCCCTTAATTTGACCCTTTTGACTTTGTCCTTTGTATACTACTGAGTCTTTCCCAAGGCAGTGCACATTTTTTTTTTGGTATAAAATTCTAATAACTTAAAAGACAAATTGCTAGCAACAAATCTTATTTTTTTGCAACAGAATGGATGGACCTGGAGAATAATATGAAATAAGCCAGTCAGAAAAAGACAAGTACCATATGATTTCACTTATATGTGAAATGTAATGAATGAAATAAACTAACAAATAAATAGAAGCAGACTCATAGATACAGAGAACAGACTAATAGCTGTCAGTGGGGAGGAGGGTTTGGGGCTGGGTAAAAAGGTAAAGGGATTAAGTAAAGAAGGAAAAAACAACTAATAGGCACAGAGAATAGGATGGTGTTATAAGAGGGAAGGGAGGGTTTAGGGAGGTAGAAGATGATGAAGGGGGATAAATGGTGATGGGAGAAAGCTTGACTTGGTGTGGTGAACACACAAAACAATATCCAGATGGATTATAGAATTGTATACCTGAAATATACATAATTTTAATTTTATCAGCCAATGTTACCCCAATAAATTCAATTAAAATTTCATAGGTAATTTATACCACACAAAATGAAACTTGTTTATTGTATGCTAGTAATTTTGTTTTGATATTTATTGAGCAGCTTTTATTATAGGATCTGTGAATAAGAGAAAGCATGATACATGTTGTTTATGATATGTTCAATAATCAGAAGACTAGTAATGCATTACAGTGGCTTATAACATACTAGAGGCCCAGTACACGAATTTGTGCATGGCTGGGGTCTGGCTGGCCAGGGGGAGGGCCTGAGGGTGGTTGGCTGGCTGGCCCCACCCCCAATCAGGGTGTGGGGGGACTGATAGGGGCCACAGTGGGTGTACAAGCAACTGTCATTCCTATCATTCCAGTCTTTCCAGCATTCCGGTTGCTTGGCCTTTATATAGAGAGATTTCTTTGTAATTTAGCTGATCCAGGGAAGCATGGCTGTTTGCATGAGGTTCAAAAACTTGTGAAAAGCTGGTATGTGTGTGTTATTCCTTGATATTTAAAGTTTACATGAGTAGTTGTTTTAAATGCACTAGATTCTGCTGTGTTCCCTTCTAACTACAAGGGTGTAGGTTCATATTGGCTTTGGGCTATCTCTCAATGACAAACTAAAGATTTTTCCAGGGGAAGGAAACTTATGACATGTGAAAATTGGCACATGCCCCTACAGAAAGCAAAATGAGAATATTAGGAATATTTACAGAGAGTGCAAATAATATATACTGGAAAGTTTGTATTTGAGGGTAAAGTAGCCCATTTTTGAATATTTAGAGAATGGAGAGAAATATTGTAGAGTCATATTTTCTCCCTCTGGTTGCTGGTTTAGTAAAAATTGGTTGGTATGTGGCCAACAAATACAGGGTAAAATTTAAATTGGTTTTAATAGTACATACCACTAATGAACAGCACAGTAAAAATTATTGATCCGGCCACAACTCTTATTAGGTTTATGATCTTAAACTAATATATACCTTATTTAATTATATGATTTTAAAAATATAAGAACATAGGACAATACTTGGTTCATAATAAATTCTATGTATTTGTTATTATTCTTCTTCTTATCTTTAAAACCTGATATTTTTTAAAAAATGTGATCTCCTTGAACCTGAACCCACATGCTTCCTGTCAATCTTACTGTAATTCTTCAGTTAATTCTCTCTCCTCCACATTGTTATTTCTAAAGTTTTCTAACATTCTGCCAGTTTCTTCTCACCAAAATTTCCCACTTGTAATCAGATGAAATTGCTTTCTAAATCATAGGTTAAATATAAGCCAATTTCACTGGAACATCTTCAAATACTATCTATTAATTTTCCTATAAAAACAGAGTTTTAATAAAGGAAGCATCTCTTGTCAAAGTTCAGTATTTTCATCTATGATTTGGTTCTCATATTTCCCACTTGTACATGAAAAGATTGCCTGTTTGATTCCAGTTCGGGGCACATGCCCAGGTTTCAGGCTTCATGCTTGGGTTGTGGGCATGATCCATGGTAGGGGGTGTGCAGAAGGAAGACTATTTTTGTTTTGATCTCACATTGATGTTTCTCTCTTTTCCTCTTCTCTCTCTCTCTCCCTCTCTCTCTAAAAAAATCAATAAAAATATTTTTTAAAAAGAATATTAGATGATCAATCTTCTATTTCAATCCATTTTCTTCTAAATATTATTTAACACTTAAACATTACTTTCTCTCCCACCTTAAGATATTCTTAGACTCCACATCCCTCTCAGACTACCTTCTTTTTATAGCCAATCTTTAAAAAAAAAACCACAGAATATTTTCACTTCCAATCCCTGCATTTTACACTCAACCCAATGTATCTTCTGTCTCCTACCTTCCACAAAAAAGAATATTGTATCTAAAGACATCAATAACAAAGATATTGCTAAAGCCAAGGTGCAGTTCTGATCTTCATATCATTTTATCTTAAATGGATTAATGATTATTTCACGCTTTTTGTTAGAACTCTCCTCTCATTTCCATGAAATTATCCTCTGATACTTTTTTCCCTACGTGTCTGACCATTTTTGTCTTGTTTATTTTTGTTTGTTTACTGGCTTGTTTTTAAATAATGGATTCCTTTAGTCAGCCATTGAAAGTTGGGTTTTCTCAAGTCTAGATTGTAGACTGAATCAAACACTTTGATTACTACTCAAGCTCCTCCCTACTCACAGAAATTTCAGTCATATATTCAAATAAGTCCAAAATGTATGTTTTCAGTAATGACTTATTTTCTGTTCTATACTTCTATACCTATTAGCTATTTTTTAATTGTGTATCTGTATGCCCACCTCAGACTCAAAATATCCTAAACCATATTTATGACTTCCCCTCTCCTCCACTCTATTCCTGGTAAGCTCCAGGTGTTCCTAACATCAATAAATTACATCACCACCATCCATCCCAGTTTCAAGTACTGGAAACCTGCAAGCTATTTTGACTCCTATTTTTCTCTTGCCCCCAAATTTAATCTTTTATTCAATAAATATTTATTATGCCTGCTCTATGCTAGGGGCTGATCTAGGTTCAAGGGATATAGCAGGGGGGATAAAAAAAATCTGTCTTGCCCCCAAATTTAATCTTTTATTCAATAAATATTTATTATGCCTCCTCTATGCTAGGGGCTGATCTAGGTTCAAGGGATATAGCAGGGGGATACAAAAATCTGGCAATCATGGCACATCATTTTAAAGAGAGAGTGGGACAAGGGGTGAAAGAAAAACAGCCAATAAATAATGAAAGTGAGAAGCTGTCAGTTCATGATAGCTGCTATGTAGAAAAAGAAAACAGGCTACATTTGATAGTGAATAGTGATTAGATATTTTATATTGAATATTCAAGGATAGCCATTCTGATAAGGTGTTTTGTGAACAGCTTTTGAAATCCTATATACTGAGTTTCTCTTAAATCCATTTAATTATCTTCATCTCTATTGCTGTCATCCTTATCCAAAGCATGGCATTCTTTTCGTATGCTCCAGCACTAGCCCACAAATTTCTTTTTGTTTGCTTTGAACCTCTCCTATCATATACTCTAAACAGCAGTGAAAGTTATTCCTCTAAAAAGAAAAAAAAAGAAAAACCCGGTCAGGTGTCTGGGCTTTCTAGAGACATTTTTTGTACTTCTAACTTACATATTTAACTTCTAATATTTTACGTTAAAATTTACATGATACTTTTAATATTGCTCCAGCACTAGCCCACAAATTTCTTTTTGTTTGCTTTGAACCTCTCCTATCATATACTCTAAACAGCAGTGAAAGTTATTCCTCTAAAAAGAAAAAAATACAAACCCGGTCAGGTGTCTGGGCTTTCTAGAGACATTTTTTATACTTCTAACTTACATATTTAACTTCTAATATTTTACATTAAAATTTACATGATACTTTTAATATTTTACAATCATTATCAAAGTTTAAAATTTACATTGATTTTTTTGATAATTTGAACATTTTTGTCATTTTATTAGAATACTAGAGGTCCAGTGCATGACATTTGTGCACTGGAGTGGGGGGTCCCATGACATTCGTGCACTGGGGGTGGGGGGGTCCCTCAGACTGGCCTGCGCCCTCTCGCAGTCCAGAACCCCTCAGGGGATGTCCACCTGCTAGCTTAGACCCGCTCCCCTCAGTTGGACATCCTTAGTGCTCTTGCGGAGGCAGGAGAGGATCCCGCCACCTCCGCTGCACTCACCAGCTATGAGCTTGGCTCAGGGCCTGCTCCCACAGGGGGAGAGCCACTCAGCCAGAAGCTGGGCTCACGGCTGGCAAGCACAGTGGTGGTGGCGGGAGCCTCTCTGCCTCACTGCAGGTGGCAGTAAGGAGCGAGGACTGCATGAGTCCTGAACTGTGAGAGGGCACAGGCCGGGCTGTGGGACACCCCCGCTCCCCACCTAGTGCATGACTTTTATGCAACGGGCCTCTAGTATAGAATAATTTCCAATGGTAGACCACATTTAGCTCATCATGGTATGGAATTGCCATCCTCTAATGCAATATTTTATCACATATTAGGCTTACAATAGATATTTGTTGCCAGAATAAAATTACATTTATATTTTTGAGAGGGAATACAATTTTTAATTTAAGGAATTAGGAATAACAATAAGACTTGCCTGCAATTACCCCTCAACAAGTTTTCTTTTGACTCACTGTATTGCATTAACTATTGACACATTGTTTACTTATACAATATATATTTTAGAAGCTAGTATTTGTATATGCTACACTGTTTGAAGAACAAGATGGAAAATACTTATGCCCTCACAGAGCTGCTTTGGTGTAGGGAAAGACACCCAGAACACATGGTTAAGTTATTATATATGTATATACACATGCATATATCCATATGTATTATATATACATGCATCTAAATATATAATTTAACTATATATGTTTATATCTGTGTGGTATTCATTTGATATATAGTACATATATGTTATATATACACTAGAGGCCCGGTGCATGAAATTCATGCATGGGGGGGATCCCCTCAGCCCGGCCTACACCCTCTCCAATCCGGTACCCCTTGGGGATGTCCAACTGCCAGGGATCGGGCCTAAACCGGCAGTCGGACATCCCTCTCACAATCCTGGACCGCTGATTCCTAATCACCCACCTGCCTGACTGCCTGGTCGCCCTTAAATGCCCCCTCCCTTGCCGGCCGGATTGACCCTCACTGCCTCTGCGTGCCAGCCTGATCGCCCCTAACTGGCCCCCCCTGCTGGCCTGGTCATCTCTAACTGCCTGCCACTGCCAGCCAGGTTGCCCCCAATTATCCCCTCCCTGCCAGCCTGGTTGCTCCTAACTGCTCCCCCTGCTGGCCTGGTCACCACTTACTGCCCGCCCCCGTCGGCCTAGTCACCCCCATCTGCCCCCCTCTGCCAGCCTGGTCGCCCCACACAGTCTGCTGTTCAGTTGTTTGGTCATCCCTCTCCAACACCCCTGCCAGCCTGGTCACCTCACGCAGCCTGTTTTTTTAGTCATGTGTTGCAGGAACTCAGTGGTCAGCAAAAAATAACAGAATAATCTGAGTGAAGGGAAGGGGGAAGAGGCTGAACCACACCAGGAGCATGGGGAGATGCTTGAAGATTTTAGTAAATTTAATGATTGGGTTTATAAATAGGGCAGTGATATGATTTGATTTACACTAACCCCCTTGCTGGCCTGCACCTTATGCAGCCTGCTGGTTTGGTCATAGGCCGCCATCTTGTGAGGGTGTGATGGTCAATTTGCATATGATCTCTTTATTATATAAAATATGGATGCATGTTATTAATAGTTGATATGATTCTATGAAAGATAACAATGAATAAAGACCATTTTGGATAGAATTAGCGGGAACTGTCTCTCAGAGGTGACATTTAAAATGGATTATCATTATAGAAATTATTCAGGCAAAGAAAGTATTGGGAAAAGGGGAAGTCATAGGAAATAGCAAGTGCAAAATTTCTGAGGTTGAAAATGACTTGATGTGATCTAAAAATTGACAGAAGGAATGTGTTGCAGGAACTCAGTGGTCAGCAAGAAATAACAGAATAATCTGAGTGAATGGAAGAGGGGAGAGGCTGAACCACACCAGGAGCATGGGGAGATGCTTGAAGATTTTAGTAAATTTAATTATTGGGTTTATAAATAGGGCAGTGATATGATCTGATTTACACTATTTTAAGCATTTATTTTAGCTTATGTAAGATAAATGGGATGAGGAGGAAGGGGTAAGAAAATAATTGTGGGGGGGGAGTTACTAGAAAATGATCAAGGCAATGTGAAATAAACAAAAGAGAAAATCAAAGATATATTTCGGAGTTAAATATAGGTTGGATGAGAAAGTAAAGAATAAATGTCTAGGGTCAGATTTTGAACTTTAATGTGACATATGAATTTAGTAAGATTTCTAATGTCAATAAATGAGTCGAGGAATGTTAAGAAGATAAAAAGGCTCTGAGAGAGAGTCAAGAGTTCTCTTCTGTAACTTTTAAAATTGAGAACTATATGAAATTTCCAAATGGAGATAATAAATATGTTATTGCATCTGAAAGTCAATGGATAATCAGTCTACCTGAAGAAACACATTTGGGAAACAGTATATAGTTACAACACAGAAAAGGATGAAATCTCCAATGTCTTTATAATAGAGAAAAATACATTGCCCTAGCTTAAAACTTGAAATGTGCTAACATTAAAAGCTGCAGTAAAGAAGTTATTATTAAGTCCAGTAGAGTATGTGGGGGAGCAGCCAATGGGATAAGAGAAAAACCAAATCAGGAATATCTGAGTTACCAAGGATGGGGTATTAAATTAGAGCACTGTGGGTAAGCCAAATGCAAGGCAATTTATATCCCAAAATTTGCAAATGACAGAATTCCCTCATTGAGATAGCTACATTTATGTGATTGAGCTTATGCCTGGGTTCTCTTATATCACATTACCTTTCAGTGCTGTAGTAAACAGTCTGTAACCTCATTTGATTATTTGGAACTCATTCCCTGCCCATCTCTTGCCAATATTATTCATAGAGAAGCTCATTTTTTATCTTTGTGGCAAGAGTCTCACTGCTAAGAGGCAAATAATTCAGATTCTTGATGTTAAAGTAGTTTTTGAATTAGAAGCATGCCACCAGCACAGAATCCTAGATTCCTGAACACCAGATTTGTGTCTTCTAGGGCACTGCTTACATTTGCAAGACAGTATAGAAATTATATCTGCCTTTCTTTTTAACACAGATTGTTAGAAACCTCATTGATAATTCATTTTGCTAAAGAGTCTATTGATCATTCCCAACAAAGCTTATTTCTTCCATTATACAGACTGAGTTCTGAGTAGATTCAATGAAAATTCAGTTTATTGCTTTAAAATTTCACACTGTAGATACACTAGCCCAGAATCATAGGTTTTCTAATATATTCTTTTAAGAAGTGTTTTCACTCCTTTCTGTCATTTTTTCTCTTAATAGATTTATCTCTTATGAATGTATTTGAAGTCAAGGAAACAGTATCATAGAAACAAGTAAAGCATCAGTACATTTCAACCATTGTCTTGTAAAATATCATTTGGTTTTTCAGTGGATTAATAGTGTCAAGCAAATTAACAACTATACTTCATGTGGATGTGCTTATTATCAATCAAAAAATTATCCCAAATGGACAAGTGCTATGGGCTCAGCCAAACTGAGTAAAAAATTCCTACATGAGAGAAATTACAAAGAATACTTAAAATGAAAACAAGCAGATTTAAATAAAGATCAACATTCCTACTACACTGTTTCCTAAATGAAAAAATTTGAATAAAGACACGTCTTCAAATCTCAAATATTGTTGTACTTTTCCAAACAATTAAGTTTATTTGAATAACACAAAGGACAATAGACAGTCCTGAAATAGAAATTGGCTTTGAAGATACTTATTATTTACCAAAAAATCAATATTATCTAAGTATAACATATTATTTGAATGTCCCTCATATGTTATGAAATGCCTCATATATAACAGAACCAAAGATCTGGAAAAGATGTTGGCAATTCATAATAATATATTTATTAGTCAAGAGATTGATTTTAATTACATATATCTTTCAAAAGAAATTGCATAACTACAGGTAAAAATAATGTAGTTGCTTATTGCAATTTTACTGCTTGATGTGTGAGTAGTGCTTATATGATTTATAATGCAAAAGAATTATTAAAATAAAACCAAAATTAAATCATAAACCTTAGGAAGATCAATGTGTATCTCAGATTGTGAAACATAACAGGGATATGGCTGGGACAAACCTTAAGATCGGGCAGGTTGTGACTAAAATGTATTAAATTTCAATCACTTGCTACTTTCTGTGCTATTTACAGCACACATTACCTCATTCTTGTTTTGTTTTTTTTTAATATATTTTATTGATATTTTACAGAGAGGAAGGGGGAGGAATAGAGAGTTAGAAACATCAATGAGAGAGAAACATCGATCAGCTGCCTCCTGCACACCCCCTACTGGGGATGTGCCCACAACCAAGGTACATGCCCTTGACTGGAATCGAACCTGGGACCCTTCAGTC
>NW_005355799.1:591453-598306 GCF_000412655.1 Myotis brandtii | reverse complement strand
TCTGCTTTAGTTAGTGTGGTTGTTGGGTAAGATTATTTATTCCTTGGAAACTGCATGGCCTTCTCAGCCCCCTTTCTGCTCATGGGACCCTGAGACACAAGGGTAGTTTGAAAAATTAAGTCGTCACAGGATTTTTCATTCTAGATTCAAAGAATCTCTAATAGGACAACTATGTGATAAGAAGGTCTTATTTTTAGGAGAGAACTTTCACATCTGGTAAAGAAGTAGGTCACAGAAGTCTAATAGCCAGAAAAGTAAGATAAATCAAAGCTAAACCACTGTGTTAAAGCAATGGATGTGGAAACCATGGAGGCTTATATAAATTAAAATTCCTTCTTGTCCATAAGTAGTTTATACAACTGAAGGCACTTACTGGATAGCTCTACTTCTAAAGAATCTGCAATTTTATGTAGCATTTTGGGTTTTCCATACATGAGAAGGCATGGAATGAGACACAGTATTACATTTTTTTTAATGTGCAAAATTATCTACGTTTTTGAAGATCCTTACTTACTTGCAAAACATTGCTAAAAGCAACAAATAAAATGCAAACACTCACTACTCACACTCTGTTGTTCAAACTCTTTCCCTAACATTATTCACATGCTAGGCCTCCTATGGAGACCACAGTTTTACTGCAAAAATGAATCATGATCTTTCCCGCCTTTGGTACAAGTGTTTTTTTTTTGTTTGTTTGTTTTGTTGTTGTTGTTGTTTTTACTGTGCACAGTCCAAATCCCTTTCAGCTTCTCTTACAACACAGTGATACCAATTACTTGTACTCATATTTTCTTACCCAGAACCACAGTAACCAACTCTAAGGGGAATTGAGTAATAAAGTCTTCTATGTCAGTAAAGCAGAAAACATGCAAGTGTTGGTGAGAATCAGTAATGTTTACTGTAATCTAGAAAGTGATGTCAAAGGCAAAAATAATAAGCTCACCAAGATTTTTTTAAAAGTACTTCCAGAAAGAAAATTTTTAAGATGAAAGAAATGAGGGGAGTTGAAGGCTAAATAATGAAACTTTTAACAAATTACAACTTATAACAAAATGGATATGACTCCATCTGAGATGTAAGAGAAAATGAAGACCAAAGAGAGAGAAAAAAAAGTTAAATCTAAATGTTTGTAGATTGTATAAACCAATAATAAATGTCTTATGAAGTTCAAATGACAATAGCAAGATAACATGCAAAATAACAATCCTGATCTTTGACAGAATGCATGAGTTAGCATTTTGTGATATCTTATCTTACAGGAGTATAAATATATTCAGTAAATTTAAAGTTTGTGAAATGTTAGCTATGCATATATTAATTTCTATATTAACCAGCATAATAGTAGAAGTAAATTTCAAATTAGTTCAAGGAAAAATGGAATGATAAAAATAATAAAAAGGATAAAAAGAAAAAAAATAGCACATGCAGAAATAAAAAATTGGATGGAATACATCCTTTATACTTACCCACATATTTATGATTTCCAGTTTTTTGTTATTTTCTTAATTATTTGTGATTACCAAAATAAGAAAAAATTATAACTATACGTGTGTCTATCCATCTATTTTACTATATAATTAAATGATGTGAAATAAATAGTAACTGTTGTAAGGATTCAGTGTTTTACTTAAATTCACTAAATTGATTAGATGTATAATAATCCTATATAATAAAAGGGTAATATGCAAATAGACCGAATAACAGAACAACCAATCAAAGTGTAATATGCTAATGATATGCTAAGGCTGCTCAACCACTTGCTATGACGTGCACTGACCACCAGGGGGCAGATGCTCTGACCAATAGGTTAGCTTGCTGCTGGGGTCTGGCAGATCAGAACTGAGCCAGATTGTCCAGACACGCCCTGGAGCCCTCCCATAGCCCCTCCCCACCCGATTGTGCACCAGTGGGGTCCCTCAGCCTGGCCTGTGCCCTCTCACAATCTGGGACCCCTTGGGAAATGTTGAAGAGCCAGTTTCAGCCCGATCCTGCAGGCCACTCCACTTAGAAGGGTGCCAGACACAGGGCTCATGGCTGGTGAGTGCTGCTGCAGCAGTGCGAGCCTCTCCTGATCAGGACTGATTGGGCGCAAGCACAAGGCAGGCACAGTGAGGCCTGGATGAGCGGAAGCGGCAGGTAGGATCTGCAGGCGGCATTGGACTGCGGGTTTCAGCCAATTCCCTGCAGGCTACCTAGGGATCCCACCCATGCACGATTTCTTACACAGGGCCTCTAGTAACAAATAATTAAGGATCAAAACCCTCTCCCCAAAAGAACCCAATCAAACAAAAAAACAGAAAAGATGGAAAGAGAAATACAAATCAATGAGACAAATAGAAAATAAATGCCAAAAGAATCGAACAAAGTTAAAAAGAAAAATGCTCAGTATTATGTAATGAATGTTTGTGCCCTCCCAAAATTCATATGACAAAGCTCTACTCCCCAGTGTAGTTGTATTTGGAGATGGGTCTCAGAGAAAGTAATCAGGTTAAATAAAGTCATGAGGGTGGAGCCCCAAACATAGAAGATTATTGTGCTTATAAGAAAAGGCACCAGGAAGCTCCCTTGTTCTCCCTCTCTCCACTTTCATTCTTACCGAGCAAAGTCCACCTAAGGACATAGCAAGAAGGTTGCCATGTAGGAACCAGGAGGAGAGTTCCGACTAGAAATCAAATTGTCCAGTACCTTGAACTTGGACTTCTAGCCTCTAGAACCATGAGAAAATAAAATAAATTTATTTTGTTTAAGCCATTCAATATATTTTTATGGCAGTCCAATCTAATATACTCATAGAAATTATGAATGAGCTGAACACTCCAATCAAAAGGCACAGACATACAAAAGCAAGAATCTGCTACAGCCTAGCCATAAGAAGCACACTTAATTGCAAAGACATAAAGATTTTGAAAGTAAAAGGATGGAAAAATACAATATACAAATTGTAGACATAAGAAAGCTGGAGTGTCTATGTTAGTATCAGGGAAACAATCTCCAAAAATAAAGGTCTGAAAGGGGAAATATATCAAGGAGCTCAGTGTCTATGTTAGTATCAGGGAAACAATCTCCAAAAAAAAAAAAAAGGTCTGAAAGGGGAAATATATCAAGGAGCTATAACAGTATATATGTGTGCATATTTATGGTCATATAAACATATATTGTGTAATAATAGGATTTCTAAATATATGAATACTGTCAGAACTAAAAGAGAGCAATGGAGAAATCCACAGTGATAGTTGGATGCTTTGATGAACTTCTCCCAGAAATGTAATAGAAGATCTGAACTACATTATCCAGCTTCTTTACCATAAGTGATATATGTGGAACACTACCTCCCCAAATTGCAGAATATTCCTTTCACACATATATGGATTGTTCACAAAGATAAAACCTAGGCTGGGCTGCAAAGCAAGCTTTAATACATGTGAAAAGGAAATCCTACTGCGTAGTTTTCCTGAATGAATATAGACTGTAATTAAAAATCAGCAACAATAAATCACCGAGGAAAGCTTCAGGTACCTGAAAATAAAACTGCACACCTACAAAAACACATCAGTCAAAGGAGAAATTAAAATAGAAATTCAAAAGCATTCTATACTAAATCATGGTGAAAATGAAACATAAAATTTATTAAATATAAGAACAGCAGTGCTTTGAAGGAAATTGGTGCTTTAAATTTTTATATTAGTAAACATAAATTATCTAAATGTAGTGCTGTAAACTTTAAAATTTAAGAGATCAAAAGAGAAATCACTTACCTAAAATAATAAGGAAAAAATAACATTTTTAATGAGCAGGAAATTTGAGCAGAGATTTCAAAAAAAGGATGGTGGCTATACACATAAAAATGTAAAATATTTTTATTATTAATGCACATTATTAGCCATTAGAAAAATGCAAATTAAAAAACTATAAAATACTACTAAAACACTGCAAATTGATAAAGTTTTAAAAAATGATCAGAAGTGTTGCTGAATATGATGAAGCAATTCCATCATAGATTATCAGTGAGGGGAAAAAGTTATAATCATTTTATAAATCAACTTGGACATTTCATAAATGTCTAAGCTTACTTTACCATACAACTAAACCTTACCATTTCTAGATATCTTCCCAAATGAAATGAAATCTATGTCCAAACAAAGACTTGCACACAAATTTCATAGAAGCTGTAATCATAACAGTTCAAAACTAGAAAATTCCCCAAATAATATTTTATAGGTGAATGATTAAACAAATTGTTGTATGAGCATGCATTGGAAAACTGATCAGCAATGGAAAGAAGTAAAATATTGAGACTCATAAAAACATGGAGAAATCTCATAATTATACTGAGTGACAAATGTAAAATAAAAAGAAAAATACTCTGATTTTATCTGCATAAAATTCTGAAAAATGCAAACAAATTTATAGTAACAGAAAACTCATTGCTTGGAAAATACTACCAAAAAAAGATGGACTGTAAAATGTTATAAAGAAAATTAAAGGAATATAGCAAATGTTCTTTATCTTGATTGGTTTCATAGGCTTACATTTCTGTCAGTTTATTTTTCCCAAATTGTTATTCATTAAATTCTATTTTAAAACAATAGTAATATTATTTTCTAGTTATTAAAAGTATTAGTTCATAATGTCAAAAGTTCAATCAAGTACATATATATTAAATTATAATTTTAGTTAATTTTAACATAGCCTCTTAATTTATAGAACTAATGGAAGACATAGAATAGTCCATAATCATAGCAGAAATATGTACAATCATAATTGTACATATGAAAATTGTTGAAGAAGATATGAGTAAAATAATTAACAGACTTAAACTAATATATATCACTACATCCACAATGGTAGAACACACTCACAGGTGTGTTCTCTTACAACCTAAAAGATAATTTATAAAAATTAACAATATCCTCAAAAATAAAACATCATTAAACTCAATACTGAAATCATACAGAATATCTTTCTGATTCAAATGCAAATATAACAAATGTTAATACAAAGTAAAAAAGGAAATACCCATATTTGCAAATTATGAATCACATGCTAAAGTAACCATGTTATAAAAAGATATATTGCAAGAAGAAAACACTTCAAACTATCTTAAGCATACCACCCCAGAGTAGACTGACACATGACTCTAATAGAATAAAATTGGTCTCAAAAAAAAATGTGCACCTGTTCATGAAAAAAAAAAACTTATAGTCAAGTAGAAAATTAGGAAATTTCCTCAACTTAATAAAGTAAACCTACAAAACACAGCTAACAGCCCACTTCCTGGCAAGAAATGTGAAGCTTTCCCAATTAGATCAATAACAAGACAATGATATAACCTCTCACCACTGATTTTCACCACTGGAAGTCCTAGATAATGAGGTAAGACTACAAAGAAGTATATAGATTATAAGGAAAGAAATAAAAATGTCTTTGTTCACAGATGATATCACTGCCTATGTAGAAAATCCAAAAGAATTCATAAGAAAACTCCTGGAACCAATATGCAAAAATAGCAAGGTTATAGGATAAAAGGTTGATATTCAAAAGTCAACCAGTTTAAGGGAAAAAGAGACATATGTAATACTTTATACAATAAAGAATTTAAATTTAAAAAATAATAAATTAATTAAAATGACTTCTTTGACTTAAAAAAAAAGTCAACCGCTTTTCAATGAACAAATAACATTGAAATTAAAAACACAATACCACAATGACTCCCCAAAGTGAAATACTAGATGTAAATCTAACAAAATATAAGCAAGATCTAAATGCGGAAAAGTACAAAATGCCAGTGAATGAAATTAAAGAACTAAGTAAAGAAATAGTCTATGTTTGTGTATAGGAAAACGAGATTGTCAAGATGTCAGTTCTTCCTAACTTGATCTATAGATTCAATACAATCCTAATTTGAGGATATTGTTAATTTTTATAAATTATCTTTTAGGTTGTGTGTCTGTGTGTGTGTCTGTGAATATTGACAACTTGATTATAGAGAGTATAAGATTGAAGGAGAAAATCAAAGTTGGAAGACTCACACTACCCTACTTCAAGACTTCCTATAAAGCTACAATAATGAAGATTGTATATGTTGGGAAAAATATATACATAGACAAATAGATCAATTTTTAAAAATAAAGAACCCAGAAATAGATCCACATAAATGTAGTCACCTAATCCTTCAGAAGGAGTAAAAGAAAAAAAATGGAGCAAAAACAGTCTTTCAACACATGTTGCTGGAACAACATGATTCATTAAAGAATTCATAAGCTGAACTTTATAATAATTAAAATACTTCCATCTGCAACAGACAATATCAAGAAAATGAGAAGAAATGCTACACAAGAATAGATAGAATAAAGAATTCTTAAAACTCAACAATAAGAAAACAAACGTAGAGAGTATAAGATTGAAGGAGAAAATCAAAGTTGGAAGACTCACACTACCCTACTTCAAGACTTCCTATAAAGCTACAATAATGAAGATTGTATATGTTGGGAAAAATATATACATAGACAAATAGATCAATTTTTAAAAATAAAGAACCCAGAAATAGATCCACATAAATGTAGTCACCTAATCCTTCAGAAGGAGTAAAAGAAAAAAAATGGAGCAAAAACAGTCTTTCAACACATGTTGCTGGAACAACGTGATTCATTAAAGAATTCATGCCGAAACCGGTTTGGCTCAGTGGATGGAGCGTCGGCCTGCGGACTGAGGGATCCCGGGTTGGATTCCGGTCAAGGGCATGTGCCTGGGTTGAGGGCACATCCGCAGTGGGAGATGTGCAGGAGGCAGCTGATCGATGTTTCTCTCTCATTGATGTTTCTGACTCTCTATCTCTCTCCCTTCCTCTCTGTAA
>NW_005355799.1:587716-591438 GCF_000412655.1 Myotis brandtii | reverse complement strand
AAAGAATTCATAAGCTGAACTTTATAATAATTAAAATACTTCCATCTGCAACAGACAATATCAAGAAAATGAGAAGAAATGCCACACAAGAATGGATAGAATAGATAAAGAACTCTTAAAACTCAACAATAAGAAAACAAACAACTTAATTAAAAATGGTCCAAAGACCTTAATAGACACCTCATCAGAAAAGATGTACAGATGGCAACAATGAAATACTATTGTATACCTATTAGAATGGCCGAAGTCCAGACCACTGACAAAACCAAATGCTGACAATGATGTGGAGCAAGAGGATTTCCATTTATTGCTGACTAGAGGCCCAATGCACAAAATTCATGCAAGGGGCTTCGCCCTCGCAGCCCCTCGCAGCCTCAGCTGGCCCTGGGAGTCCTGGCTTCTTCAGGAAGGTCGTCTGGACGGCTGTTCTGCTGTTTGGTCTAATTAGCATATTAGCTCTTTATTATATAGGATTATATAGAATGGGAATTCAAAGTGATACAGCTACTTTGTAAGAGAGTCTTGCAGTTTCTTCTAAAATTAAACATACTCTTACCATACAAACCAGCAATTGTATTCCTTTGTACTAACCCCAAAGAGTTAAAAAACTTATATACACCCAAAAACCTGTACATGGATGCTTATAGCAATGTAATTTTTAATTGCCAAAATTTAAAAGCAACCATGATGCCTTTCAGTAGGTAAATAAATAAATAAATTGTAGTACATCCAGAAAATGGAATATTATTCAGTGTTGAAATGACTTAAAGGAAACATAAATTCATATTACTAAATAAAGGGAGCCAAATTTAAAAGGCTTTACATTGTAGGGTTCCTATTATATAACACTAGAGGCCCAGTGCATGAATTCTGCACCAGTGGGGTCCGGCTCACCCTGATGAGGGCCAATTGGGCCATGCCAGTTGGGAGGAGGTGCTGTGGGTGGTTGGCCAGCCAGCCCCAACCCTGATCGGGGTGGGGGTGGCTGATTGGGGCCCCGATCGGGCCAGTTGGCCGCCATAGTGTAAGTCATAGTGTCGGGTCATTCCAGTCATTCCTGTAGTTCCTGTCGTTCCGGTAGCTTGGCTTTTATATATATATAGATTGTGGAAATGGCAAAATTATGGAAACAGTATAAAAATCAGCAGATTGCCAGGGGTTGGGAGGTGGATGGGTTGAATAAGTAGAGCACAGAAGATTGTTTATGGCAGTAAAACTAATCCATATGATACTATAATCTCTCTATATAAATTCCTAAGCAAGCGTTCAACCATTCGGCTGTTTGCAATGATGCTCACTGACCACCAGGGGGCAGACGCTCACAGGCATGGAAACCTGGAACAGACTGATGAATCTCAGAGGGAAGAGGGGCAAGGGGAGGGCAGGAAGAGATTAACCAAATATCTTATATGCATATTAGATTAAAGTGACTATTATGGGTCTTTTGTGATTCCATATAACAGCGGTTTTCAACCTGTGGGTCGTGACCCCTTTGGGGGTTGAACGACTCTTTCACAGGGGTTGCCTAAGACCATCGGAAAACACATACATAATTACATATTGTTTTTGTGATTAATCACTATGCTTTAATTATGTTCAATTTGTAACAATGAAAATACATCCTGCATATCAGATATTTACATTATGATTCATAACAGTAGCAAAATTACAGTTATGAAGTAGCATCGAAAATAATTTTATGGTTGGGGGTCACTACAACATGAGGAACTGTATTAAAGGGTCACAGCATTAGGAAGGTTGAGAACCACTGCCATATAAGTTTTGGATTATTGATTCTAATTCTATGAAAATTGATAGGAACTGCTATACATTACTTTGTATAGATACAAAATATGTATAGATAGAAATGTATAGATGGTAAATCTATACATTTATTTGGACTGTCTTAACATTTGAATGATCTTATTTCTTCCTATCCATAAGAATGGTATATACTTCAATTGATTTCTATCTTCTTCAGTTTCTTTCTTCAGTGTTTTATAATTATCTGAGTACAGATGTTTTACCTTCTTCATTAAATTTATTCTTAGGTATTTTATGTTACTTTTGATGCAATTATAAATAGGACTCTATTCATAGTTTCCCTTCCTGATAGTTCATTATTGATGTATAAAATATGCAACTGATTTCTGAATGTTAATTTTGTATTCTGCTACGTCACTGAATTTATTTATCAATTCTAGTAGTGTGTGTGTGTGTGTGTGTGTGTGTGTGTGTGTAGTCTTTAGAGTTCTTTATATACAGTACCATGTGATCTTCAAATAAATACTTTTACTTCTTCTTTTCCAATATGGATGCCTTCTTATTCTTCTTCTTGTCTGATTGCTGTGGCTAGGACTTCTAGTACTATGTTGAATAAGAGGTGAAAGTGGATGTTTCAGTCTTGTTCCAGATCTTAAAGGAAACAATTTCAGTTTTTCCATATTGAATATAATGTTAGCTGTGAATTTGTCATATATGGCCTTTATTGTGTTGAGGTATGTTCCCTCTATCTTTATTTTGCTGAGAGTTATTTTTTTTTGTTTGTTTGTTTTGTGTTTTTTTTTTTACCATAAATGGGTGCTGGATTTTTTCAAGTGCTTTTCCTGTATCTATTGATATGAGCATATGATTTTATCCTTCATTTCATTGTATTATCATCTTAACTGATTTGCATATATTGTACCAAACATGAATAAAACATAAATCACACTTTATCATAGTGCATGATGTTTTAATACATTGCTGACTTCAGTTTGTTAATATCTTGTTGAAAAATTTTGCTTCTATGTTCATCAGAGATAATCACCTACAATTCTCTTTCTTCGTAGTTCCTTCATCTGCTTTTTGAATAACAGTAATGCTGGTCTGATAACATAAGATTGAGGCTTTCATTCTCTTGAATTTTAAAAATTATTTTAAAAAATAATAGCTTAATTATTTTTTTTGAATGTTTGGTAAAAGTTACCTGTGAAGCCATCTGATACAGGAATTTTATTCGTTTGGATTACTCAATTATACTTTGATTTTGTTGGTTGTAATAAGTCAATTCAGATATTTTATTTTTCATTAATTTTTTTAAAAAATTACCTTTATTGTTGAAAGTATAGTTGTCCCCTTTGTTTGTATTCACATTGACCTCCTCCACCCTATAACTGCTCTTGCCATGCCTTCAACACTCTATTCTCTGTGTCCATGAGTTATGCACATATGCATATTAGTTCCCTGGTAAATCACTCCACCCCCCCACCCCCACCCCCACACACACACACACATACTCCCACCTTCCCTCTGATACTTGTCAGTCTATTCCATGCTTCCAAATCTCTGGATCAATTTCATGCATCAGTTTATTTTGTTAATGACATTACACATATGAGTGAGATCATGTGATATTTATCTTTCACTGACTGGCTTATTTCAATTAGCATAATACTCTCCAGGACTGTCATGCTATTGCAAATGGCAAGAGTTCTTTCTTTTTTATAGTTGCATAGAATTCCATTGTGTAAATGTACCACGGCTTTTTTATCCACTCATCTGCTGATGGGCATTTGAGCTGTTTCCAAATCTTAGCTATTGTGCTGCTATGTACAAAGGGGTGCATCTATTCTTTCTGATTGGTGTTTCTGGTTTCTTAGGATACATTCCTAGAAGTGGGATCACTGGGTCAAATGGGAGTTCAATTTTTAATTTTTTGAGGAAACTCCATACTATTTTCT
>NW_005355799.1:577339-587108 GCF_000412655.1 Myotis brandtii | reverse complement strand
CCTGGGACCCTTCAGTCTGCAGGCCAATGCTCTATCCACTGAGCCAAACAAGCTAGGGCAAGAAGCTTTTTATTTTGATGTAATACCATTTGTTTACTTTCTCCTTAATTTCCTTTGCCCTAAGAGATGTAGCAATAAAAATATTGCTATAAGAGATGTTTGAGATTTTGCTGCCTATTATGTCTTCTAAGATTTTTATGGTTTCACAACTTACATTTAGGTATTCTATCCATTTTGAGTCTATTCTTGTGTATGGTATAAGTCGATGGTCTAGTTTCTTTTTTTTTTTTTTTTCATGTACCTGTCCAATTTCCCAACACCATTTATTAAAAAGGGTATCAATACTCCATTGTATGCTCTTGCCTCCTTTGTCAAATATCAATTGAGGGTAATGGCTTGGGTTTATATCTAGGTTAATCCATCTTGTTTATCTTTCAAAGAACCAGCTCTTGGTTTTATTAATTCTTTGTACTGATTTCTGTTCCACTCATCTACATGCCTGTTCTTATGCCAGTACCAGGCTGTTTTAAGCACAGTGGCTTTGTAGTATAACTTGATATCTGATATTGTGATTCCTCCAACCTTGTTCTTCTTTCTCAAGATTAATGCAGCTATTTGGGGTCATTTTTAGTTCCATATAAATTTTTGGACTATCTGATCTAGATCTGTGAAATATGCCAATGGTATATTAATAGGGATTGCATTGAATCTATAGATTGCTTTGGGTAGTATGGACATTTTAATGATGTAAATTCTACAAATCCATGAACATGGCATATTCTTCCTCTTGTTTATATCTTCCTCTTTCATTTTTTTCAAGGTCCTGTTATTTTCTGAGTACAGGTCTTATACCTCATTGGTTAAGTTTATTCCTAAGTATCTTAATTTTTTGTTGCAATGGTAAATGGGATTGTTTTTTTTTTTTTTCATTTCTCATTTGCAAGAGTTCATTATGGTTATATAAAAATGCCATAGATTTCTAATGGTAATATTTATCCTGCTACATTGTGGAATTAATTCATTAAATCTAGTAGTTTTGTTTTCTTATGAAGTATTTAGGGTTTTTATGTGTAATATCATGTAATCTGTGAATAATGACAGTTTTACTTCCTTCTTTCCAATTTGCATACCTTTTCTTTTTTCTTCTTGTCTGATCACTATGGCTAGGATTTCTAATACTATGTTGAATAAGAGTGGTGAAAGCTACATCTCTGTTTGTTCCTGTTCTTACACGAAATGGTTTCAGTTTGTGCCCATTGAGTATGATGTTGTATGTAGGTTTGTCATATATGGCTTTTATTGAGTTGTGATCCCTCTATTCCCACTTTGCTGATAATTTCTATCAAAAAAGGTGTTGGATTTTGTTGAATTCTTTTTCTGCATCAATTGATATTGTCATGAGATTTTTGACTTGCAATCTGTTTATGTGGTTGTATCCCATTGATCAGCAGTTCTCAACCTGTGGGTCACGACCCCTTTGGGGGTCGAATGACCCTTTCACAGGGGTTGCCTAAGACCATCGGAAAACACATATATAATTAGTTTTTGTGATGAATCACTATGCTTTAATTATGTTCAATTTATAACAATGAAAATACATCCTGCATATCAGATATTTACATTATGATTCATAACAGTAGCGAAATTACAGTTATGAAGTAGCAACGAAAATAATTTTATGGTTGGGGGTCACCACAACATGAGGAACTATATTAAAGGGTTGCAGCATTAGGAAGGTTGAGAATCACTGCCATTGATTCATTTGTGAGAATTGGATCAGCCTTGAATCCCCATAATAAACCCAACTTGGTCATGGTGTATGATCTTTTTAATGTATTGCTGAATCCTATTTGCTAATACTTTTGTTGAGGATTTCAGCATCTGTGTTCACTGGGGACATTGGCCTGTGATTCCCTTTCTTTGTAGTGTCTTTATCTGGTTTTTGAATTAGCGTAATGCTGGCCTCCTGAACCTGCTTGAACGTGTTCCTTCCTCTTGAATTTTTTGAAATAGTTTGAAGAGGATAGGTGTTAGCTGTTCTTTGAATGTTTGGTAAAATTCCCTGTGATGCTGTCTGGACCAGGGTTTTGTTTACTGGATTTTTTTTTATTACTGTTTCAGTTTCTTTAGTAGTTATCAGCCTATTCAGGTTTTCTGCTTCTTCCTGATTCAGTTTTGGAAGATAGTATTTTTCTATGAATATGTCCATTTTGTCCAGGTTTCTAGTTTATTGGAATATATTCATTCACATTATTATTTTATGAACCTTTGTATTTCTGTAGGTTCAGTTGTTACTTCACCTCTTTTATTGCTCTCCTTTTCTCTCTTAAAATACAGAGGGATTTTTAAAAATATATCTATTTGGATACTCCTGTATAGGGTGCATATATGTTGATAAGAGTTATATCCTCTTGATGTATTGATTCCTTTAGAATTATGAAGCGGCCTTCATTATCTCTTATGAAGACCTTAATTTTAAAGTCTATTTTGTCAGAAATGAGTATTGCTACCCAGCTTCTTGTTTCATTTTCATTTGCCTGGAAAACTTTTTTCATCCCTACACTTTCATTCTGTATGCATCCTTTTCTCTGAGGTGGGACTTTTGTAGACAGCATATATATGGGTCATGATTTTTAAAATCCATTCAGCTACCATATGTCTTTTTATTGGATCATATAAGCCATTTACATGTAAGGTTATATTGATAGGTATTTATTTATTGCCATTCTTATTCTTGATGCCTCTGTTCTTCTCTTTCTATTTCTTCTTCTTAAAATAGTCACTGTAGCATTTTTTTGCAGTGCTGGTTTAATGATAGTAAACTCTTTTAGCCTTTCTTTTTTGTCTGTGAAACTCTAATTTATAGCTTATTTTTTATTTTTTAATTTAAATTTTTTATTGTTGAAAGTATTATATATGTCTCCTTTTTCCCCCATTGACCTCTCCCAAGCTGCTCCAACTTCCCAGCACATTCCCTCACTGCCCCCCTACTGTCTGTGTCCATTGGTAATGATTATATGCATGCATAAATGTCCTTTGGTTGATCTCTTTCCTCCCCCCCTCTACTGCCTTCCCTCTAAGATTTGATGGTCTGTTTGATGCTTCTACCTCTCTGGATCTATATTTTTTTTATCAGTTTATGTTATTCATTATATTCCACAAGTGAGTGAGATCATGTGATACTTATACTTTCCTGACAGGCTTATTTTGCTTAGCATAATGCTCTACAGGTCCAACCAGGCTAATGTGAATGGTAAGAGTTTTCTTTTTTTTACAGCAGAGTAATATTCCACTGTGTATTTGTACCACTCTCCTTTTTCCCCCATTGACCTCTCCTCAGCTGCTCCAACTCCCCAGCACATTCCCTCACTGTCCCCCTACTGTCTGTGTCCATTGGTAATGAATATATGCATGCATAAATGTCCTTTGGTTGATCACTTTCCTCCCTCCCCCGCCCACCTACTGCCTTCCCTCTAAGATTTGATGGTCTGTTCGATGTTTCTACATCTCTGATTCTATTTTTTTCATCAGTTTATGTTATTCACTATATTCCACAAATGAGTGAGATCATGTGATACTTATCCTTTCCTGACTGGCTTATTTTGCTTAGCATAATGCTCTACAGGTCCAACCAGGCTGATGTGAATGGCAAGAGTTTTCTTTTTTTACAGCAGTGTAGTATTCACTGTGTAGATGTACCACAGTTTTTTTAATCCACTCATCTGCTGATGGGCACTTAGGCTGCTTCCAAACCTTAGCTATTGTAAATTGTGCTGCTATGAACATAGGGGAGCATATATTCTTCCTGATTGGTGTTTCTAATTTCTTGGAATATATTCCTAGAAGTGGAGAAAGATATAAACAAGTGGAAAGTATACTGTATTCATGGATTGGTATAATCAACATCATTAAAATGTCCATACTACCCAAAGAAATCTATAGATTCAATGCAATCCCCATTAAAATACCAATGGCATATTACACAGACCTAGAATAAACCCTCCAAAATATATGGAATTTTTAAAAAACCTGAATAGCCACAGCAATCCTGAGAAAGAACAAAGTTGGAGGGATCACAATACCAGATATCAAGCTATATTACAAAGCCACTACTCTCAAAATAGCCTGGTACTGACACAAGAACAGACAGACAGACCAATGGAACAGAACAGACAACCCAGAAATCGAGCCAAGCCATTATGCTCAATTAATATTTGACAAAGGAGGCAAGAGTATAAAATGGAGTCAAGATAGTCTTTTCAATAAGTGGTGTTGGGTAAATTGGACAGATACACCAAATTACACCATACACAAAAATAAACTCAAAATGGATAAAAGACTTAAATATAAGACAGGAAACCATAAAAACCTGAGAAGAATCCATAGGCAGCAAAATAGCAGATATATCTTGAAGCAATATGTTTATTGACATATCTCCTAGGACAATGGAAACTAAGGAGAAAATAAACAAATGGAATTACATCAGAATAAAAACCGTCTTCACAACAAAAGAAACCATCAACAAAATATCAACAAAGCCCACTACATGGGAGAACATATTTTCCAATGTGATATTCGATGAGGGTTTAATCTCTAAAATTTATAGGGAACTCATACAATTTAACAAAAGGACAATAAACATTCCAATCAGGAAATGGGCAAAAGACCTAAATAGTCACTTCTTGAAAGTGGACATACAGAGTCCAAGAGGAACATTAAAAAATGTTCAAAGTCACTAATCATCTGAGTGGTGAAAATTAGAATGACAATGAGGTACCACCTCACACCTGTCAGAATGGCTATGATCAACAAATCAACAAAGACAAGTGCTCTTTGAGGATGTGGAGAAAAAGGAACCTCATACACTGCTAGTGGGAATGCAGACTGGTGCAGCCACTGTGGAAAACAGGAGTTTCCTCCAAAAAATTAAAAATGGAACTCCCATCTATGAAACTCTTTATTTTACTTTCACTTTTGAATGATAGGCTTGCTGGATAAAGAAATCTTCTTTTCCTTACTTTGTATACTTCATGTAACTCCTTTCTTGCCTAAAGTGTTTATATTGAGAAATCAGCCTCACACCTGTCAGAATGGCTATGATCAACAAATCAACAAAGACAAGTGCTCTTTGAGGATGTGGAGAAAAAGGAACCCTCATACACCGCTGGTGGGAATGCAGACTGGTGCAGCCACTGTGGAAAACAGTAGGAGTTTCCTCAAAAAAATTAAAAATGGAACTCCCATCTATGAAACTCTTTATTTTATCTTCACTTTTGAATGATAGGCTTGCTGGATAAAGTAATCTTCTTTTCCTTACTTTGTATATTTCATGTCACTCCTTTCTTGCCTAAAGTGTTTCTATTGAGAAATCAACTAACAGTGTAATGGGACCTCCCTTGTTGGGAACTTTCTGTCTCTTTCTGCAACCTTTAAGATTCTTTCTTTGTCTTTAATGTTGCCATTTTAATTATTATGTGACAAGGTGTGGCTTTTGGGGGGTTCATCTTGATTGGGAGTCTCCATGTTTCCCAAACTTGAGTGACCTTTTCCTTCACTAGGGTAAGAAAATTTTCTGCCATTATTTCTTTATTTCTTTCTCAGATTTTGCTCCTTCTGGTACCCCTATGATGCAAATGCTGTTATATTTCATGTTCTCCCAAAGCTCCTTAATCTCTCTTCCTGCTTTTTTTTTCATTTGCTGCTCTGAATGGATGTTTTTTTCTACCTTGTCTTCTAATTCACTGATTTGATCCTCACCTTCTTCTAGTCTACTGTTGAGTCATTCTAGAATGTCCTTTATTTAATCTATAGCATTCCTCATTTTCAACTGAATCTGGTTTATTTTTTCAAGCTCTCTTTTCATGTTGGTGTATCTCTCATTAAGACCCTTAAAATTCTCATTAAGTTGCTTGTAGTTCTCACTGAATTGTTTGAGCATCTTTAGTATCATTACTCTGAATTCTTTATCTGACAAATTGTTTACCTCCATTGTATTTAGTTCCTTTTCTGGCGATTCCTCTTTTTCTTTAATTTGGGGATTTTTTCTTTGTCTCCCCATTTTTCCTGTCCCTTTGGTTTTGTTTCTATTAGATCAAACTGCTGTGCTTCCCAGATTTTGTGGGGTGGTCTTATGTAATAGGTGTTTTGTGAGACCCAGTGGTACAATCTCTTTTACCTCCTCAGCTGGGTGCTCTAAGAAAGTCCCTTACTTGAGTTATTTGGGTTCTCCTGTTGCAATTGAATATTGTGGGCCACTATTAAATGCCTATATTTGGGTTATTATGATTTTACTTTGCTAATCACAGGGCATGGCAGTACTAAGAGATGTCCCAGAGTATCTTGTGTACTCCAGAGATACTTTCCCCCCCATATGTAGTAGCTATCTAACTTTCTCTTGAGCTTCAAGATTATTTACCCCAGCGAATACAGCCACCCATTCTGTTAGTTGTTGATTCACTGATATAAGCAGTCAGTTGTTGAAAAGATTGTGAATAACTCTTGGTAAGATAAAAATGTAACTAATGATCTTATCTTGTCAGATTTTTAGAAGTATCCCTTGGAAAAGACTAGCTGGATGTATGAGTGCAGTCAGGTGTGACCTCAGCAGGGTCAAGGCTCAAATGCGATTCACATCCAGATATCCAGGGAATAAGTAAGAGCTGAAGTTGGATTGAGCCATTGTGTGGGCTCCCAGGCTGTCATCAAGCTAAAAGAGTTAAGCCCATAAGTCTACCAGCAGCAGATATTAGGGACAAAGTCTGTGAGCGGTGATCAGATGGCCAAGGGAAACACTTATTTCAAAATCCCTCAGGGGCCCAAGGAGCAGCACAAAGATTAATAATGTTCAGATGCAAGTCATGCTCTCTGTGTTAAGAGACTATAATGAGCACTTTCCATCTGGAAAAGAAACAGATGTAAAGGTTAGTATTCAGAATGACTACTTGTAAGCAGCTATATTAAAGTAGCTATTGTAAACTGCATAGACACTACACATACCAAAAGCAGCAGGGATATTGGGAGCAGGAAAGATTAAGTGCCCTGCTATCCAACAAGGTGGGATCCACATTTCTTTGACTATTGCAATGTTAGGTTATCATAACTGCCACACTTCCAAAGCTAGTTATCTCTCCTCTATGGTCCCATAACACCCTGTATTCTATCTTGTATTACTTCTCTGTGTGCCTATTAGACAGTTAGCTCATGATGACAGTAGCTGTTTATTGTTCACAATTATTTATTGTCCACAGTATCCTCATCAGTCACCATAATGCTTGTCACATGTTAAATAGTAAACATTTCAAGAATAAATAATCAAACAAATGATTCCATGGTGACAGGAGAATAGACAGGGTAGAATAGGAAGACACTGGACCCCTGAAGTCTGAAGAGGGAAAATATGACATGCAGGAAATCAAGGCAAGACAATAAACTCTGCACAGAGAGAGCATAATTTTGCGTAATACAGTCCTTTTACCCTTATTTGATGTTGAAATTATTTATCCATAATTGCAAAAAGAGGTGTGTATGCTTTATGTGGTTTATGTTAAGTACGTTTGATGGTTGTTTTGTTGCATTGTTGTTGTTGTTGGTTAAGATGATTGACATCATAGAGTGACTGTTACCTAAGGTGTTTCTATGACATAAAAGGCACTTCATCTTCAGTGCTCCTACAAGTAGGTACATTTAATTGGATGCCTTTTGATTAAATATTTGTTTAATTTGCTTTCAAAATGAAATTTCTAAAATATCCATAGACAATTTTAAATATCTATAACTTAATTTTCTTGAAATTCATTTAAAATATCACTTAAATTTATTATGCTACAACTTATTTTCAGTTCTTCTAGGCATTTTTAGAGGAATTAGAGAATACAGTTTAGCCTTCTCTGCATAATTGTCTGTCATATCCTTAACAGACAATTCTGACTTCCTAGTCTTCAGGCTAAATAATTACAGTACCATTAACCTTCTTTTAGAGGTCATATTTTTAATCCTTTAATCATTTATGTAACTCTTTTTTTTAATCCTCTGTAAGTTCCCTTTTAAGTTTCAGTGCAAAAGTTAATGTGGTACCCACAAAAGATTTTAAATATACTGAGATGCTGACTATAACGGGAGATTTATCTCATGGTATCAACACATTCTTCTCACTATGAATCCCAGTATTGTACTGTTTTTATAACTGAGGAATAAGATTGTGCACTCATGTTCATCTTGTTAGTTCATCTTGTTACCCACTGTTAATGAATAGCTCCCATTGGGATTATAAACCAGATAACCAAAGATGTCACTTCCTAGGATCAAATGTGAATTACACATTCACAATAAAAGAATAATCATGCAAATCCAGTGACCTTCCTCAATAATAAAATGACAATTATAGCCTATATTATCTACAAATGTCAGGAGTTTGAGATTCATTTGATCTTCTATCACTATAATGAAGGTCTGAGCAGTCCAATGTGGAGCAGAAAAAAATGGGTGGATTAATTTTAAATTAAGCATTATGTTTCTAACTTATGCCTGACAGAGATTCGGTGCTACTCAAACAGTCAAACTAAAATCACATTTCTTTAATAACAGTATTATAACATTATTACCACTAAAAGAGAAAATTTTATGCAAACTTCTTGTTAATTCCCTCAAAAACTTTCTAAGCAGGTGTTTCCAAATGCTAGAGAAAAAAAGTTGCATAAAAGTTACCTGAGATGTTTTGTTTTTAAACTTTAATTTTTAAAATAATTAGTGAATCACAAGAAATTCTAAAGAAATTTATAGATAGGTTTCATGGAACCTTCACTCAGAACCCCCCAATATTGACATCTTGCATCACTACAGTATATCAAAACAAAAAAATTGACATTGATACAATTCACAAAGCTCAATCTGATTTCATGTTATACATGCCTCTGTGTGTGTGCATGCATGTGTGTGTTTGTGTGTGTGTGTGTGTGTGTGTGTGTGCGCGCCAATGTCTTTATATGTGTAGATTCAGGTAACACCCAATCAAGATACTTAAGTATAGCATGACATGACTCATATTATTTCTTTATAGCCACATTGTATTCCTCCACAGTCTAACTCTAAAACTTAGTAATTACTAATCTAGCGTTCATTTCTTTGATGGTTATTTTATAAATGCTGTATATAGAGATTTTTGCAATATTCGTACTATTAAAAACTGAAGAGTTTTTAAAAATAGAATTCCAGAGCCACAGAGAAATCAGTTCAGTAGATCTGAAATGAAAGCATGGAACTCACAATTTTTATAAGTTGCTATAGCCCTTTGGCAATTCACTTAGTATAGACAGCACCAAGATAGCTAGCAAATGTTGGAATCAAGGGTATGATAAGTAAGACTCATAATAAATTGGGTTGCTATATAATACTAGAGGCCCAGTACACAGATTTGTGCACTGGTGGGGTCCCTCAGCCTGGATGTGGACATCCCTTGAGGGGTCCTGGATTGCGAGAGGGCGCAGGCGGCGGGGGCCAGAGGGGCGACCAGGTCAGCAGGGTGAGCAGTTGGGGGCGACCAGGCTGGCAGACGGGGGCAGTTAGGGGTGACCAGGCCAGCTTAGGGGGCAGTTGAGGGTGACTATGATGGCACGCAGAGGCAGTGAGGGGCAATCAGGCAGGCAGGCAGGTGAGCAATTAGGAGCCAGAGGTCCAGGATTGTGAGAGGGAAGTCCAACTGCTGGCAGTCGGACATCCCCCGAGGGGTCCCGGATTGGAGAGGGTGCAGGCTGGGCTGAGGGGACACCCCCCC
>NW_005355799.1:560699-576909 GCF_000412655.1 Myotis brandtii | reverse complement strand
GAAAACATGCCCCAAACCATAACACTGCCCCCATCAGCTTGAAGGGTTGTACTCATGTATGTGGGGTGCAAGCTTTCATGCTGTTTCTGCCAAATTCTCACTCTGCCATCTGCATGATGCAACTGGAAATGTGATTCATCGGGCCACATGACTTTTTTCCAATGCTCGACTGTCCAATCCTTGTGTTCCTGTGCGAATTGGGGATGTTTAATCTTGGTAACTGCAGACAGCAAAGGTGTTCGAACAGGCCTTCAGCTTCTATATCCCATACAATGCAGTGTATGGCTAATTTGCCAACAAATGTCAGGTGATCATAATAACCTGGCCACTCAGTGTATAACACCATTCTGATATTAATGTAAAAAAATCAAAGTAACTAGAATCACTAACATTTTTGAAAAGGAAAAGTGAAGTGTGAAGAATGACTCTATAGACTTTTTAATATTTATTATATAGCTACAGTAACCAAGACTGTAGTATGTGTGGCTAAATAGACCCACAGATTAATGGAACAAAATAAAAACAAAAAACAGAAATAGGTGCATACAAGTTTGGGCAACTGATTTTATACCATGGTGAAAAGCAATTCAAAGGAAAAAAGATTATTTTCAACAAGTGGTGCTGGAACAATAAAAAATATATGTTTAGCCCTAGCTGGTTTGGCTCAGTGGATAGAACGTTGGCCTGGGGACTGAAGGGTCCTGGGTTCAATTCCAGTCAAGGGCATGTGCCCGGATTGTGGGCTTAATACCCAGTAGGGGGTGTGCAGGAGGCAGTCAATCAATGATTCTCTCTCATCATTGATGTTTCTATTTCTCTCTCCCTCTCTGAAATCAATATATACATATGTTCAAAAAGGACAAGGAAAAGAAAGAGGATGGGAGGCGAGGGGACCACAGGGCAGGGAGAAAAAGGGAGAGAAAAGATGAGGAAAGAAAAAAATAACTTCAACATAAACCTTATAACTTTATAATAATTAACTCAAAATTATAGATTTAAATGTAAAACAGGATTCCAACATGGCAGCCGGCAGCACGGGAGTGAGGGCGGGTGTGAGTGAGAGGGCAAGTGTGCTGACATTTGTGGGTGTGTGTGGGTGTGAGTGAGGGACAGTCCTATTTCACAGAAGTCTTGGGGGCTGGCAATTTGTGCTCCTACCACCACAGCCACTCCCAGGGTGCCGCTCTGGCTTGGAGACCTTGACATCTTGAATGGCTTACAAGGTCTTTCTAGGGAGGAGGCTGTGGGAATCAGCAGTAGCTAGGTGCTCAGTCTCACCACCACCCAGACTTGTGGCAGCATGCGCCTGAACCCACATGCACCCTGCTCAGGACCCTGTGCGCCTGCCAAGAATACAACCCAGACCCTGGGCGCCTGGGGCCCACTCTGCCTGGACTGCAGGCCTAAGCGGACACATACAGGACCCCCTGCACGTGCAGTGGACACCAGCAGGACCTTCATGAGCCTGGAATGCATGCAGCCTGACCCCATGCATCCCAGGAAGACCCAATCTGGAACCTGTGCGACTGCAGCTCAGCTGTCACTGATCCCACAGGACTCTCGCACCTGCTGTGGACTCACCCACTGCCATCACTATGCACTGCCATTTACACCCTAGAGCCCAGCTGCTCGGCTCCACCACCAGTGCTAAGGAACAGGAACTGTGCTAAGGCTGGGGAGGTAGATGTAGCCTCCTCTGCCCTGGACCCACTAGAACTGAGGACCTGAGGAGACTGAAAGGGCTGCAGATCTATAGGTGAGACAAAAGTATCTGGACTGAGAGAGGTGGCAGAGGGCACTGGCTGTGGAGACTGTGCAGTGGGTGCAGCAGTGGAAGCCTGTGGCTGAAGTCCCTGGATAGAGTAGCACTAGCATGGACCATTGTGCAGCCTGGGATGCTCCTCCTGCTCAGTGGGAAGGGCCAAGCAGTGGAGCTGAGAGCCAGCCTACAATGGGGGTGTCTGAAGGACACACCAAAAATTGAATCTGGGAGACCCTTTATGTCTTAGAGGAGCTTGTGCAGGTCAGCAAAAAGGGGTTTGGAGAGTAATATCAGGAAGGAGGATTAGCCCTGCCCACCTGGAATGCAGGGGAGCTCCCCTCTTTCCCACTGGCAAAACAGCTGCTTCTGACCTGACCTGCAGCAACCTGAGGCAAGGGGGAACAATCTGTGCCCCTGAAGGTGGCTTAGAGGAGGTGCCAAAAACCAGGCAGAGCTGAGGAATTGAAAGGAGAGGAATGGCCCGGTCTCCTCTCCTACAAGCTACTGACACCACCCCCAAAACAAGTGTGATCAAACCTTCCCAACTAAGAAGGATACTCCTCAGACACCAGCTCCATGGGTTAAGGGAGAACAGCTCAGAACAGGGACAATCAATGGTGAGACTCATGGCAGACCTGCCTCTGGGCTAAGGAGCCCCCTTTGCTAGGGCTTCAACAAACCAGAGCTAAATCAGATTGCCCAGGGCCAGAAAAGGACAGTGACTTACATTACCCTGCACCAAAGAACTTCCCAGGAGGCCCAGGATAGTCACAAGAGATCAGATTAAACAACATCAGAGCAAAATTCAGTGAGATATACAAATAGTGGACCCAAAAGTTTTTGAATATTTGAGTGTATATGTTTTGTTTTGTTTTTTTTTTTTGTTTTTTTTTGTGTGTGTGTGTGTGTGTGTGAGTGGCTTTTTGTTTTTTGTCGTTTGTTTGCTATTTATTCTTTTTTCTTTCTCCTCTTTTTTCTCTCATATCTACATTTCCTCTCTTTCCTTTGATTCTATTCTTTTTGTCTCTTTTTATTGTTATTATTAATTTTTCTTATTTTATTTTATTTTTCTCTTCTTTTCTCCCTTTTTCCCATTTTACTTTTCCTACCCATATCTTAGTATATCCAGAATTATTAAAAATTACTAAGCTCAAAGTTAGAAAAAGTTTAAAATAAATGCTCTGAAAAAAACACACAAAACTATAGAGGAGCTCATATATATACTAGTATATATGCTCCAGAATATTAAATATATAATCTATTAAGGGGCAGAAATCATATATTTTCATGTTTTATAACACCTGAGAGCCTAACATATTGCAAAGAATGTATGATAGATTCAGTATGTAATGGGTAACATGTAATTACATTTCTATTTTTCTACCCCAACTTATAAATACAATTCAAATGTAAAAGTCTCACTAAAAAATTGGCAGGAAATTAAAATTTTTAAATATACTTGGAACCCATTTGTGCTGCATACTCTCCAATGAATCTACCACTTAAAGAGTCCATGACAAGGTGTTCCCCTTGCATAATTTTGCGGAATCAGTGCTACTCTTTGAAACTCCACTCTTTCTTGGTATTCTGAGAAGTACCAGTAAACTCCTTGGTGACATTGGAGGCAAATTCTAAGAGCCTTCCCACATATATTGACTTTTATTTCATTTCAGTTTCCCTACAGATCTTCTGTACCAGTAAATGGACTTTCTCTGGCCCAATTGTGGGTTCTAATTGAGTGTGCTACTGATAATGCATTTGTATGTTATTTCATTTTGGTTTACCTTCATATGTAATCTCACAGTCTCTGCACCTCCAAATTAGAGAACTAGCCATAAAAGTACAGTAGTTATATTGTTTTGTTGTTTTTCATTATCTCAGATACTCTCCACATTATTAGTTCAATTTGTTTTCATTTAGGAAAATGTAAAAATTCCATAGAAAATACAGATAGCCTGGCTGGTGTGGCATAATGGTTGAGCATGGACCTATGAACCAGGAGGTCACAGTTCAATTCCCAGTCAGGGCACATGCCCAGGTTATCTGCTTGATCCCCAGCACAGGACATGCAGGAGGCATGCAGGAGGCAGCCAATCAATGATTCTCTCTCATCATTGATGTTTCTATCTCCCTCTCCCTTCTTCTCTGAAATCAATCTGTATATATAAAAGGCTAATATGCTAAGTGTCCGACTATCTGACCAGTAGTGACCGGTAGTGACACACATTGACCACCAGGGGGAAGACGCTCAAAGCAAGAGCTGACATGATGCACACTGGTCATTTACAGAGAAATGACACCAGGAACCTGGCACCCACAAAGCAATACTAGGCTTCCCCCAAGTGGGACACAGACCCCACCACCACCTCAGAGCGACACCCCACCAAATCACAGCCAATGCTGCTGAGACCCCATGGTGCAAAATGCACTCACAGCCCAGCCCAGCCTGGAAACGGTCACTGTGTGCACCAGGTAATGATGTCATGTAGCAATGCCCAGTTTCCTCTACATAGAGACTAGCCTCCTTAGAGTTTCGTCAGCCTAGGAACATGACTTGCTTTATAGCCAGGTGAAAACATTTTACATTTTAAACAAATGTCTGTGAAGCGTTTTTCCATGCCTCATCTCATTTGATCCTTACAGAAGTCCTGGAGTAGTTAGATAGGCGACTCAGTGGAATCCTATTTTCTTTTCATTAGCTGGAAAATGAAGATTTAGAAAGCTTAGAAATTTGATCTACTGAAAAGAAGTAAGAAATGGTGGACCTTGAAAATGACTTCAGGTTTTCGCATTGCGCAGAATATAGTCAAACACTTCTGCAGTTCAATTTTTACCCTTTGTTCTCCTTGCATGATCTATAATAATAATCTTCTTTGTGTTGATATTTACTATTGTGTTATTGACAATTACCTGAAAGAGAAGTTGGGGTGCTTCACTGGGGTGGAAAAAGTTTAGCTACATCAGAAAGCAAGTCTATTTAAGCAAGTTTATTCTTATATATATAAGCAAGTATATATATGAAAGGCTAAGTTGACTTGCTCGATCTGTCATTGTCAATCATGAATTTGGTTGACACTTCTATTATAGAGAAAGGGTGAATAGTGATATTAAAATATTTCTTCTAATTATTTTCCTTTCAATGTGCACAAATTTATGCACTGGGCCACTAGTAAAAATATATATTTAAAAAAAGAAAATACAGATAAACTTAAATAAAGTAAAAAAACCAACAGGTAAGTTGGAAAATCTAATCTGATAACACATTTCCCATTGTCTTGGCAAAAAGAATGTCATATGTCAGATAGCTGTCTTTTATTATCTGTAGACATTTTTTTCAAGACTAAAAAATTTAAATCAGTAACAGACTATAAAACAGTTACTGAAATGTTTTTGTCTAGATATCTTAATTTTTTCAATATTTCATCCAAAGAGAAACAGACTGTTAGATAAATTACATGGCTAAGTTTCATAATATGTAAAAGAAAATATTTGTTTTCTCTTTCAGTCATTAAACAAATAAAACATATATTCGATAATACTTGGTTATTTTTACAAAGCAACATTAGACTCAGTTTACAAGTAACTACTTTTACATATATGGTCATAAAATTTCCTGTAAATTTTCTTCCTTGTAATTCTTGTTATATTTCAGTATTAATTTTTATGCTGGCCTCATAAAATGCAATGAAAAATATTCCTTTATTTTCCATTCTCTGGAAAAAAAATTTATAACATTGGCATTATTTCATAATTATTTATTTTAATTCACTGGTAGGCCCAGTTAGGCCTGAAGTTTTCTTTGTGAGTTTTTATAATATAAATTTGATTTTCTAAATAATTACAATTTTGACCTTCTGTAACAATTTCATCTGTTATCAAATTTAGTTAGATATTTTATAATAGTTCAGTGATAAACCTAATGTTTTGCATTGTTATTTAAACTCTGATATTGTTGTTCCTTATTATTTTTTATTTTTTATTACTTGATGTATCTTTTTTTTAAAATATATTTTTATTGATTTCAGAGAGGAAGTGAGGGGGAAAGAGAGAGAGAAACATCAATGATGAGAGAGAATCATTGATCAGCTGCCTCCTGCACACCCCTTACAGAGGATCGAGCCTGCAACCCAGGCATGTGCCCTTAATGTTCTATCCACTGAGCCAAATGGACTAGAGCTATCTTTTTAATTTAATTCTGCACCTTATATATAAAATATTATAGTATACTTAGAGATTACATTACCTTCCTCTGATAAAATTTATTTCTGTGGTTGGCTAGGTCAAATATCCTAGAAATACCAAATCTATTTATTTCATTCAGGGACTTAAAGAATTCATGTTTGGGAAGTAACCTATAGAAGTTTATCAATTTCCTACTTACCCTCCTTCTGAAGATACAGGCCTTTGGAATCTCAACACAAAACCTGTGTAAGTATAGGAAACCATCTCTGGAAGGTTGTAAGCTTTAACATTTGGCCATTTTGTTCCTTGACACAGTTGAAAGCACTGTTCAATTTGTTAAACCAATTTCATAACCATTGGTCACCGTAAGAGGTAAAAGGGTATCATATATTATATCTATCATTATGGGTTCCTCATTCTCTAGGTGTTGGTCCCATAATAATTCACTTATTTTTAATACATTTAAATTAAGGTTATGTATGTGTTTGTTTTTAAGTTTTTGTTTGCATGTTCTTGTGGGTTTGGAGTTTTGGGGTTTTTTTATTGCTAATTTTCAATAGAAATTTGTTCTGAAATATCATACAAGTCATTTGCCAGAAGCTATTGTCTTATTCTTAAATACATAGTGTATCATGGAAGACAAAGAACCACACAAACAGAGGGGGAGGGGAAACAAACAAAAATCTGGTAGAAAAAGATATGAAATAGGAAAACCTGAAACAAACAAGCTAAAATACAATTCACAGAAACTATATACTTAGGTTCGAGAAAACAATATTATAAAAGCATAACATTTAGAAAACATGAAAGTGTTCTTGAGAAGTAAAATAACATAATAACACTAATAGTTGAAAGACATGTCAATAAAATATCTAACAATTTTGAGTAGTTACAAATAGAAATTAGGAGAAAAAAGAATAAAACATTTTTTAAAATATAGGGTATCTAAAGAAATGATAACAAAACTTCTAGTAGGAGAAAACAGAAGAAATAAGAGGAGACATAAATTAGAATTAAGTGGAAAACAAAGTAAATTTGAGAGAGGTCTTATTGAGTTGAGTACTCAGAATATAAATTTTAAAAAGGACCATATGATATCCTTCTAAGGCAGCGGTTCTCAACTTGTGGGTCGCAACCCTTTTGGGGGTCGAACGACCCTTTCACAGGGGTTGCCTAAGACCATCGGAAAACACATATATAATTACATATTGCTTTTGTGATTAATCACTATGCTTTAGTTATGTCCAATTTGTGACAATGAAAATACATCCTGCATATCAGATATTTACTTTACGATTCATAACAGTAGCAAAATTACAGTTATGAAGTAGCAACAAAAATAATTTTATGGTTGGGGGTCACCACAACATGAGGAACTGTATTAAAGGTCGCGGCATTAGGAAGATTGAGAACCACTGTTTTAAGGAAAATAAATGTATTCTGAGATAAAGTGAAAGGATAAAAATAGGAAGGTATCACTTTTTAAGCATGTACAATGAAAGGTATAAGAAATATTAAATAAAAACAAAAACCTCAATGTTTTGAAAAATATTTAACAGAAAATTTTATTGTTAGATATATTTTCAACAAAGAATGAAGGTTGAATAAACATACAGGGCATCCAAAAAATACCCCAAAAATGTATACACACTTTTTTCCTAATAGTTCAATTGATTTTTCTTTATTTTTAGATTTAATTATTAACCCATTGGGATTAATAATTACTCAAAATGTGTATACATTTTTGGAACAGCCTATATTTTTAGACATTTCATCTCTAAAAAATTATATCTTGACATGTATCCTTTCTTAAGATATTGCTTAAGTATGTGCTCAAAATAAACAAGAGAGTAATAATTTTTTTAAAGTAGAGACTTATTAAAAAGCAAAAAATAAACAAACAATAATTAGAGATCAAATTCAGGCATACAACCAATAAAAAAATTAAGAAAATAAATACATATTCTGAAAAATAACTTGTAGAACAGGCTTTGAATGTATCAGAAAGACAAAAAAATCTAGGAAAACAATGTCTTCAAGAAAGTGAATTAGAATGAATAAGTACCTGTGGTGCCTCATCAAAACTCCAAATTATTAAAATTCATAAAATATGTATGGTAATTTCTTAACTTAAAATCATAAGTCCTAAATCTACAAGTATGAACACTCTTCATTAAATTATCTCTCATGCTGATTAAAGCAAATTAAACATTGCAGATAGAAGATACCTATAGGGGGAAAACACAGTTTTAGATCTAGAATGAGAAAAAAAGAGAAAGTAGGATCATTGAAGCCAAGCAAGAGCAGAATTTCAAAATGAAATGTGGCGTAAATATTGATTCACAGCTTCTAAGGTCAGACTGTCAGTGGTGATGGAATATCAAAGGACTGGCCATTTGTCCACTCTTGGGAACTAGGCTCCTGGAATGTTCTGTGTAATAAGAACATTTTAGCATGCCTGAAATCTGGAACCACAGTGTGCCAGTTTGTCCAGATAGCAAATAATAACATGTAATTAACAGTGAACAGCTACTTTCTCTCCAGGGGTCTAGAGCTGGAATAAATCAGGTCATAATAACTAAGTGGCTCTCTCTCTCAAAAAAAACAAAAGACAAAAAATAACATGAAACATCAACAAAAAAACTTTTTTAACAGCCTAACTCAAGTGTAAGCAGTAAAATTACAAGATAGGCCTGATATAACTTGTCATAACACAAAGCAAAAACTTGTCAATATCTACTGGAGTCATGTTAAAATATTTAGTGGCCAACTCGAAGAAGCTCCCACTGTCAAAAGATGTTAATGCATCACTAAGAAAAAACAAACAAAACAAAAAGATCTTCAATAAATTGAAATAAATCATACATGTTTAAATCCATAGATTCCTAATGGTCAAAAGTTAGAAACAAACAAAACCCTCTTTGGTTACTTTTGGATAATGCTGGGAAATTAACTCATCATTTTGATATTTTTATTAAATAAAACAAAATCAAAAATTCTTCGTTGCTAATATAAACTGTATCACAGCCCTAGGCGATTTGCTCAGTGGATAGAGCATTGGCCTGCAGACCGAAGGGTCCTGGGTTCAATTCCAGTCAAGGGCACATACCTTGGTTGCAGGCCCTGGTCTGGGATCATGCTAGGAGGCAACTAATCAATGTGTTTCTCTCACATTGATGTTTCTTTCTGTTTTTCCTTCTCTCTTTCACTCTCCCTAAAAATCAATGGAAAAATATCCTCTGGTGAAGATTAACAATAACAGGAAAAAAAAAAACTGTATCACACTGTAAGAAAATAGTTGAAGAACAAATGTTTTCCCTTTATAAGTATAATCTCTGTAGATAAAACCCACCTCTCAAACCTGTTCTTTATTGTTTCTACTGTCTCTCATTAATTATAGCTTGATTTCATCTGTGTTTGGTAATTTTACTATGATTTTTTAACATAATAAGAGGCTTGGGTTTATAATTTTTCAGGTAATAATTATATATTTGCATCTAGATAAAAAGGGCATACCAATTCTATACCTCAGTCATTTAATTGCTTAGCTTAACTTTGTTGTTGTTGTGAAGTACTCAATTGCTATAGTAGAGCACTGGCATGGTTATAACTTCCCATAGAATATAATTGGTATAATAAATGTTTTTTCCTCCCAGAACTGAAAGAGCCAGACACTCTCTTTGCCACCACTCCACATTCTCTTTGCCACCTGCTAGATTTTTCTAAGCTCACCTTATGGTTATTCTTTGTGTCCAAATGTTATTTGTGATCTATGATCTATCTCTATAATTTCTGTAAGTCCAAGGTCTGATTTCTCATTCCCTCGGGAATGGAAATATAATACAATATTCTGTGTAAAATGAGATTTGAAACAGGCATTGAGCATTATTGAAGAAAGACATGTAGAAATACTGAAAATTCAAATCATGATATTCTCCTTCAATGAGCATTTGTGCTGATTCATAATACTTTTCTTTGTCCTTACCTAATGTCTTCATGATTCACCTCCCTCAGTAATTAGCCATAATAATAAAAAATCCCCATAATATTCCTTTCCAACTTCTACCACCTCTAATTTCATTCATGTTATCATCCCTTATCTCCTTCACAACATTAAGAAGTTCATGCGTGAAGACCCTCAATCCAAACTTATTCTTATAAACTTATTTCTACCTCACTGATATTCTCATTTCCCACAATTTTACACCAGGGGTTGAGGTCAGTCTCTGTATCTGTGTATTGATTCAATGCACTACTTCCTTATATTTATATTAGAATAGTAAACAACTTGAGAATGAGCTCCATCTACTTCGTGCTGCCTCTCCATAAATGTATGCCCATGTCATAAATAACTTCCCACTTCCTTTTAATATAGTTATGATTTTGATTCAATCTACCCTGGTCTCTGTGGAATCTTATTCTATCAATTTCTCTTTCTGCTAAACCTTAACCTTGACACCTTGAACTTCCCTTTTAATGGACCTCTTATCCTATGAATAACCTCTTACCCAAATATCTCTCTCTCAAAAAGCCTACAACTAATTTCATTCTTAGTTTCATTTCACTTTTTTTAAACATTTCCTCTACTACACTAGTAAGCTTTGCCAAAGATAGTATGTACTTACTGATGTCTCTTCTTCATCAAATATTTACTCCAACTTCCAGTGCAATATGGCACAGATTCGCGCAATACTGCTAAAATTGATTTCAAAAAATCACTAGTGACTTTTCCAATACTAAATCATAGGACACATTTTCATGATCTAAGTTTATTTGAATATAGTATTTGACACTGTTGTTACATTTTCTTTAAATGTTTCCTTTATTTCTTCCTCTAAGGGCACTAATCTTTTCTTATTCTCCTTTTGTACTTGATCAGTTTCAAATTCTTGCTTTGGTGATTATTTCATCAATAAGGAGTGCTCGAGGACAATTCTCCATGATTTTTTCATGTTTTTGCATGTCAAGTGAGCAGAGGCACTGACAGGTTTTCTTTATTGTTATCTTTGCATGATAAGCAGAATATGGTCCCTCTAAGCCAGTGGTTCTCAACCGTCCTAATGCTGCGACCCTTTAAATCAGTTCCTCATGTTGTGGTGACCCCCAACCATAAAATTATTTTTGTTGCTACTTCATAACTGTACTTTTGCTATTGTTATGAATCATAATGTAAATATCTGATATGCAGGATGTGTTTTCATTGTTACAAATTGAACATAACTAAAGCATAGTGATTAGTCACAAAAACAATATGCAATAATATATGTGTTTCCCGATGGTCTTAGGCGACCCCTGTGAAAGGGTCGTTCGACCCCCAAAGGGGTCGCGACCCACAGGTTGAGAACTGCTGCTCTAAGCAGTTTCACTCCTCACCTGAATCCTGAGAACCTATGAGTATATTTTATTACAACAAACAGTTTTCTGGCTTCCTATAACTTTACAAGAACTTACATAAACAGACACACACATTCACACATCTGAGAAGATCCTTCCGTTTTGAGAAACCAATTAAATTTCAGGACACTCTGGATCTATGTAGAAATAATATGAGTCAGCAAAATAAAAAAGTAACTCAATACTTGAGCATCTTATTGTTTTAAGATTTTTGACAGACTTCAAAATGTTGTCAGATTATATCCTGGGCTTTGAACTTCAGGGATTTTAGCTTTGGGAAGGATTTAATGGAAAGAATCAACCATCATTCACTGAAATAGATAAAACAATGAAGCTAAAGTTAAAAAGTAAAATTGATTTTTAAAGAGCATGAAGAAAAGTGCTCTATCCAAGTAAGATTTTCCAGACTGAGAATATGCTTCAGAAATAACCAAATGCCTAAAAAGACTCAAGCATTTCAGAGCAAGAATGAGGAAATGGTTGAAAACTCCAGAAATGAATGCCCAGAGGAAACATTAAACTTGCAATTCTATGCTAATAAATTTTAGCTCTTCCTCTTTTAGCAGAGTCTGAAAAGACAGATTTTTTTCCCCCCAGAGATTTTTAAAGTAAATATTAAGGTTAATTTCCTCGAGTTCTCAAATGTAAAAACCCTAAATGGTAACAGTTACAAAATAAATAAATAAATAAATAAATAAATAAATAAATAAATACTTTTCTAACAGATTTTATTTACTGACATTTTTTGAGAGATGAGCAATCAAATATCCCAGCCTGATAATAATAATTTATACATTTAATCAAAATATATTGAGGTCCTATGATATACCTGATATTGTTCTAGTTCCTGGGAATGCATAAATATAAGAAATACAAAGTAGGCAAAAGAAGGACCCTTGGAGATAGAAAGCAAAGATACATGCCTTAGGAAGGAAGGGGTGGGGGGGAGCACAGGCATGGTCTAGAGACAGCACACACAGGGTCCTTTGCCTTAAGGGTTTTATCTACTTTCTAAAAGCAGGAATTTTAGAGGAGGTCCCAGGGCAGGATGTCAATAGAATATTCATCAGCTTTCCAGGTGTGTTCTTTCAGGTGGTGGTCTCTACTGATTAGTCTGGGCCAGGGTAGAGGGTCATGAGTCATTGCATCCATCCTAATGTCAGCCATGGTATTGGTTCATTGAATTTTGCTTATTTTCTGGGCCTGCAGCTGAAACACAACTGAGATCTAGATGTCATCTCTAGTTTGACCATAATTCTGTCTCTGTGGTCAATAGACTGGAGGCTTTGTTCCTAAGATTACAGTGGGGCCTTGACTTACGAGTTTAATTCGTTCCATGACAGAGCTCGTAACTCAAATTACTCGTATGTCAAATCATAAAGTGAATGAGGAAGACAAGTGATGCTGGGCTGATGTTGTGGCGTTCACTGTGACGTTCACTGCGCCAACTAGCAATGGGGTATCTGAAGCTGGCTTGTAACCCGAATTTTAGCTCGCAACTCAAAGCAAAAAATCGGCGGAGAGACGGCTCATATCTCGAAAAACTCATTAGTCGGGACACTCGTAAGTCAAGGCCCCACTGTATTTGATACTGATGAGAACCTCATTGTCCTGAGGGCTTAGTGTTTAAGGGAGTGGTAATACAAGGGAGAAGGAGGCAGATGAGTCAGGGTGCTGGATGAGGTCAGTTTGAATCAGCTATCTGTCTCAGTTTCCCCATTTCCATTTGCCAAAGAATATTACTGGTGTCTTACTATCCTGCCACATATGAAGCAAATAAAAAATATATGTGTAAAATAATAGAGAGTTAGTTGGTTACAACAGGTTAAAGAAACTAGGTACCCTAGCAACAAATGACTGGTAATATATTTCAGTAGCTCAAAAGAAAGCTCCTTCTCAAATCTCCAGATACATAGTCCTCTCATGTCCATGCCTATGAAATAATAAATGTGTTATTTCAAGTCACTAAGTTTATGGTAATACTGTTTCTGTCAAAGTGAAATTGTAACAGAAGTGAAATTGTAAAAATAACAAGGAAAATGCTATTCAAGGCAATTGCCATAGGGGAAACACCAATGCAACAGGGAAGAGAGATTGAACTCAACTCTGCTGAAATAAAAGACAAGAGGCATTTAAATTCTTAAGTCAACTGATAAAAAACATATGGAAAAGCATTTCAGGGAAGTTGGTAGGGTGGTAAAGTCACCCTCAACAGAGATTAGGAGATAGAGGCACCATCACTCTTAATGATTACATTTCAAAGAGATGGCTTTCAGATCCTTGAGAAATACATTCCTGGATTATAGATACATTTAAAGGGCAGCTGTCTAAAGTAAATGCTCTCAGAAGCGGAAATTCAGAAGCCTCTAGTCAGGAAGAAACCTGTCTAAACTTTGGTAAAGCTGAAGGGAACGTTAAGATCATCTTGGTCAATGCATAGTAAACATTACTAATATATTTTGTAACATAGCTCATCTACTTCCCATAGTAAATTATTTTTATCTGACTTGTCCCTCACAAGTCACAACACAAAAGAAGAAAAGTTGCCTTCTGCTTACGGTCTCTAGGTAATTAGAAATAATGATCAAATTAACACCCAAAATGGCAAGCTTGGACTCTACTCGCAGATTCTTGTCTCATGAAGTTTGAAGAATAAAATCACAGACTAAAAGATTTTTAGCAAAAGTGTAGAAGTGTATTGCAAGCACATACAAACTGCCCTTGGGGAGGGCTCCCCAAAGGGGAACTACCTGGGGAGGGGTCACCAAATGGGAAAAATCCCCCCTATCTCTCTCAAATGGGAAAAACCTAGTCCCTTTGTCTATGGCTTTATAAATGAGGGCTCCCCAAAGGGGAACTACCTGGGGAGGGGTCAGGAAATGGGAAAAATCCCCCCTCTCTCTCTCAAATGGGAAAAACCTAGTCCCGTCAGTCTCTTTGTCTATGGCTTTATAAATGTTGGCAGCTCTTTGTCTCTTCATGACACTTTCTAATTGGATCCTTCCTTATTTTATGTCCCCCATGCTTTCCTAATTGGTCATTTCCCCCTTCTTCTCTGTATGGTATTAATTTCAAAGTTTCAAAGCTCACCGGGTCCCCCTCTTCTTTCCCTTATCTTGTAACATTCTTGTAAACACTTTGGCATCTTGGAGCTGTCTCTGCCTGTCAGGTATGCATTCCTCTCCCATGGACCCTTCCCTAAAACTGCCTCTCCTGTCTCTAAAATCCTTTCAAAATCTAGCCAAGTGGGACCCTATCATAACTTATGCCATAAACTTATGATAATTAAGGTTATAATAAATGCATCTCTCTAACTTGTCCTTCTAGAAGTCTTGGACACTGATCGTAAAACACATCAGATTTCACAATGATTAAAATATTCAGTAGTATTTCACTGAGAGTTTAAGCTATTGCTCAGCACTGTTACCTTAGCAGGGATGGGGAAACATTTCCCTGACAAGGGCCTTTTGGATATTTATAATATCTTTCAGAGGCCATACAAAACTATCACCTTAAAAATTAGCCTGCTATATTTGGTCAAACATTTAGTTAACTCACCCCTAATGCCTTGACAGGGTCAGATCAAGTGATTTCAAGGGCCTTATATGGCCCGAGGACCAGATGTTCCTACTCCTGCCTTAGAGCATTTATTTTATTAGTTCAATTACTTACAACTTTATATTCTTCTAAAGGTGAATTCTTTTAAGGTTTCTTAGAAGATAATTTCTATTACAGGCTTTTAGTTCAGCAAATCCTTCACATGGTTATAAAGAGCCTCCAGGAATGTTAGTTTAGAATACATGTTAAACTCACGGCCCACATGTGGCCCGCCGTCTGTGAGTTTGACATGTTTAATTGACTCATACCCCTAGACCAGCTTCTAAAATCCTCTCAGAAGATGGCATAGCACAGTACTGCCTAGCAGGCCCAGGGCGTATCAAGCCATCACACATTTTGTTGTCATCAAATATTACTGGGATTTATTCACTCAAAAATACTGTGTGCCTCTTAAGCCTGCTATAGGATATATTCTGCCCTAAATTACAACTCTATCCCACGATGCTTTCTATAATTTTCCTTTAGGGGTGATTTTGGTAATATATAGCAGCCAAATAATATCCAAAATCTTATTTTAATGCTATTCTAACTTAATTTCCATTGTCCTTGAATACTTTATATTTAAACTAATATTTGATATAATCAGAGGAGTAACTTTGGCATTATTCATATGGCAGCAGTCATTTAACCACCATAACAAGGTATCATTGTGGATGGTAGCCCCAAAGACTGCAGAAACTCTATTGTTCAGAAATCTCTGCCCTATATTTTTTATTGGTAGAATTTTTCTCAATGCATTTGAACATTAATCTGAATGGCATGCAGCCTAGTGTAAAGCACAACCTGATGCTTAACTGTTTTTGGCTACCAGGAAGTTGAATCATCAGTACACACAATATAATTTTATTGCCCCACATTATCCAAGCCATGGTAGTTAGGCAGACCTCATAAATCAGTAGGAATTTAATTTTCCTTCTGTGGAAATCACGTCACCACAGGATTTTCTTCTCAGCATCAGTAATTAGTACCAAATCTAAAAAAATAGTGGACAGGGTTATTCTCTAGGTCTGAGGTACTCGCAAGAAAATGACATGACTGACTTCCTTCCTGGGATTCAGACCCACTCATGAGCATTCCTTCTATTTGCAGGATCTCCTCTGTTCCCATGTATCCTCTCTTTGACCCACACCCTTCTCCTCTTGCTCAGGCTTTCTCCCCTGGCTCAGCTGTACTTACCTGTAGGTGAGATAATACAAAAAATTGACTAACACTCCTTGTCAGACTTGAGGTGGATGCCAGTGGAGTTGACTGTAA
>NW_005355799.1:554667-560618 GCF_000412655.1 Myotis brandtii | reverse complement strand
TAAATTAAATTAAAAAGTCACAGAACTGTTTATGGTGCTAGAGCCATCAAATCTAATGGCATAGATACTGTGTCTTGTGTATTTATATCAACTCTTTTGCATATACATAGGTCCACACCCAGGCCTGAGGCTAAGGGATCAGACAAAAAAAAAAAGAAATTGAGGTGAGAAAGATAAAGAATTCTGTACTTTTATCTGCCCCCAGTCCTCATTGTCATGTTTGATCTTTGAAACCTTTCCAGTCAAGTCCCTAGTTTACTTCCTTTCATATGCAACATGAGGACATGATCATTTACATAATTTATCTGTACTTTTTACCATTTCCATCACATATTTTGAGTAACAGGTGCTTCAATTATTCATTTTAATTTTAAGTGAGATCAGTGGTCTGAGGGTGTGCTAGCAAAGTGATCAAAGTGATATGTCCTTGCACTATTTTCTCCCCCACCCCACAGCTTTTTTTTTTTTTTTGTACATTGATAGCAGTGAAGTATGTAATGAGATTAGAAGAAATAGAACCATGGAGTATGAATTGATAGAGAATTTGCTCTCTCAAACTTTAAACTGTATGGTCTAAAGCTGCTTTTGTTACAAGTAAAGCACAAAGTAGAATAAGTATCAATCCCAGTTAACAATAATTTGTAGAACACAGCAATTATTGGAATATGTCTAATATGATCTACTTTTTAGATATGGTGGAGCTGGTGACTATGGAGAATTTCCCCCCAAACCATTTTCAAGTGAGTGCTCCCCTGTTAAAGGTGCAGTTTCACTTCCTTATATCAGTTTCATAGGGCACCAGAGTAATTTGTGTTCTCTCTGTCCAGTGTATGCTGTGAATACCTGCGTTTTTATATGTTTCATAAACCTAGGGGAGGGAAACTTGGAGGTCTGAAAAAGTCATCTACCTTGGCATCTCAATCCCTTTCTGAGTTGGCAACTACTTTTTGTTTTGTTGTTGTTTTTAGATTTTTTATTGATGTTTGGAGAGGGACTGGGAAGAAGGAGAGAGAGACAAGCATCAAGGATGTGAGCCCCCTACTGGGGATAGAGTCCAAAACCCAGGCATGTGACCTGCCTGGGAATTGAACCTGCAACCTTGGGGTGCACTAAACGATGCCCAACCAACTAAGCCATACCAGGCCTGGGCTAATTTTTGTTTTTGATTGTCTGTTATGTAGTTATATAGTTGAGTGTGTGTGTGTGTGTGTGTGTGTGTGTGTGTGTGTGTGTGTGTGTATGCATGTGCTCAGAGAAACACTCACTTGTCTACAGGAATGACTTGAATTCTTTTTTGTAAATTCCCACAGAATATTCCATTACTGAGAACATCATAGGATGTTCTTTTCTTTTTTTATTTTTATTGTTTAAAGTATTACAAATAGTAGTACATATGTATTCTTTTTTTCCCCATTTACCTTCCCCGGCCTCCCCTACCCTCCAGCACATGGCACATGCCCTCACCTCCTCCCCACCCCTCACCCCCGCCCGTGTCTTGCATCCATTGGTTATGCTTATATGCATGTATACAAGTCCTTCGGTTGATCTCGTAAGAGATCAACAAGATGTTATTTTCATTGTCTAGTCATCTAGGATTCCATTTTCCTGTTCATATTGTAAAGCCACTAGGTACTGCCCTATAGTCTGTACATATTCAAATAGTGGCCTGACCACCCAAGCCTAACTTCTCTCCTGAGAAATAAACAACTCTCCCTCTGAACTTCTGTCACTAAGATTTTACCATCTGCAGGGGATATTGCAGATGATTTCCAAGCAACAATAAAATCCTCAATTGGGAACCAGGAAATCTATTTTGAATCATTTGGGGAGAATCATATCGTTCAGCTTTTGCAGCAAAGGGAGCAGAATCGTCCTTGCAGTGGCCCCGCGCAGTCCTTTGGGCACTGAATTAATTTGCTCACGAACAGGGAGGGCTCCTTTGAACTTTTCCTGCAGAGTATGTCCAGGAATATACTACTTCCATCTCATGAGTAATCTTCGTTGGGCTTCTTCTCTACTTGAATATCTCCTCTATCAACCCGGCCATGTTCAGTATTTCTGGCTCCTGAATTATCTGGTGACCTTTTATGGTTAGGGCAGTTTTCACCAACATCCTGTTAGAAGGTAGTGAGTGTCTATTTAATGGGCTGTGAAAAACAGCTTCCCAGGCAGCCTTAGAGTGCAGAGCTTCCAGGAATTTCACAGGCTGGACTGACACTTGAATTTTAGTTGGATTTATCAGTCTCTCTCTGCAGTACTAGTGATTACAGTCCTTACCTCTTCCTGTGCTTCCTCCTCAGAGGAGACATCACGCTTCATCAATGTGGCACATTAACACACTTTAAATCCTTACCAAGTCCAATTCCTGCCTCACTAGATTATGGCAATTCAGATATCCCTGTAGCATAACAAAATTGTATACTAAATTCCAATCCAGAATAATGCCACATATCACTGCCAGATAAAACACATTATTTATACCATGCAACATGTACAACATACTTATACTAAAAAGGTGTTTTTTTAGTTGAAGTGTGAATTTAAATGGGCTCCTGTGTTTTATTTGCTAAATCTGCAACACTAATTTTGTGCTGGATGGACTCCAAAATTGTATGGAAATTAAAGCATTAGCCTCGGGACCTGCTGTCCCCCTTGGCTTTTCATACTTCCTACAGAGCCTACCCCATATCAAGTACAGCTGGATGAATATGAGGAATTACCTTGTTTAATTCTGTTAGTCTATTGTTAACCTCCAGGAATGATCTGTTTTGCATACTGGCCAAAAAGGACTGATAAAAAAGACGTTAGAGGGAATTAAAACACCCCCATCAACTATTCCTTTAATCTTAATATCGATCTCTCACTGTCTTCCTGGAATACTCTACTGTTTAATATTTGCTGTAGAAGAGAGAATGGACAAGTCCAATATTTAGCTTGACCAATGAGCTGGTTAAAGAACAGATTCAGTCCATGGAAAGGGTAAGGGAAACACGTCCCATTCACACACAATATCCATCCAAATTATTTACCAAGGTAAAGTCGAAAATTTTTGTGATCTCAGACTCATCTCTCCAGTCCAACTTTACAATTTTTTTGTTCAAGCTTCACCTTAATTTACTCTACCACACATCTCCATAAACTCCCAGTATTGCCTCCAAGCCTATCAGAATGCAATCTGTATTCATCAGAGAGGGTTTATGTAACCCCTGTATCTGGAAAACCTAAAACATGCTGTTGCATACCACACCCTGGACATATCACCCAATTCTTTGCATATATGTTACGATCCCTATCCAGGGGTTGGATAAGCAAATCTAGGCCATTTACTTTTTAAAAATATATATGATAATTCCTTAAAAAATCATTGATATTTGCTTTCTCTTGTATCTTTCCTCCATTCATTCTCTCTTTTATTTTAAAAATTAAATAATGAATTTAGTAATATTAAGTTATCAATTGAACTCTTTAACATTTTATTGTGAAAATTATCAAATGTATAAAAATTTAGAGAGAATTATACAATAAACCCATACATATACATCACTAACTTTCATTATTAATTCAGAACATTATTTTATCTATACCCTTACTCTCTTTCCTCATTTTAAATTATTTTAAAGCAATTCCCAAATATAATTACCTATTCATAAACATTCCAAGTTGTCTCTCCAAAAGAATCAATCATAATTCAAATTCCTCATATTTTCCACAAATGTGTTTCTTTCCCATCTCATTGAATCAATATTCAAAAAATTAATTGCTTTGTCATTGATTGTACATTTTATGCCTTTTTTTTACAAGTTCTGCCTTTAACATATTGCTTTCTTTTCTTTCATTCTGTTTATTTTCAAAACTAAATTATTTTTTCTTGCCATCTTTTTTTTTCATATAGTAACACTATAATGTTTCTTAACACTTTCGAGATTCAGGTTTGATTTTTGCAGGACTTCTTTACAGATGGTGTTATGAACATATGTTATGAAGACCATAGTCTATGACTGGATCGTTTTGTAATATCAGCAAAGTGATGATCACTGCTTGGTTTTATTAATTCATTAGTCATCCTTTCCCTCTTTAATTTCACACCAATTATGCTTTTGACCCTGTAACTAAATAAAAACTCCTTCTGCTAAAGACACCAAAGACCTCTATTATTAAGCACAATGGTAAATTTCCTATTCACAGCTTACTTTGACCCATAGCATCATTTGACACAGCTGATGAATGCTCATCCTTAATAAGCTTTCATCACTGGCCTTTCAGGAAACCACACTGGTTCTCCTTCTTCCGTACAGACTTCTCATTTTGTTTTCTCCTTGGCTGCTTTTCCCCTTTACAGATGTTATTTCTGGTGTGTCTCAGTACTTAGATCTCTCTCCTTTTTATTAACAATCAACTATTGTTGATATTTCACCCAGTCTCATAGATTTTAGATACATGTATACTTGATTTTACTGTGCTTCATTTTAATGCATTTTACAGGAGTTCCTTTATTTTTACAAATTGAAGGCAAGACCCTTCACAGTGGAAATATTACGACTTGCTTTATTGCCGTACTCATTTTATTGCAGTGGTCTAGTCCCAAACCTGCAATATTCTGTAGAATGCCTGTATGTTAAATACAGACCACTCTAAAATCTAGATTTCTCAGGTGAATTTTTTTCTGAACTTCTTCATCCTTCACCTTTTCATTTGGATGACATTAGACATCTCTTATTTAGCAAGTTCATGATAAATAATGAAATCCAGAGTATATGAAAGATTCCTAAATCTCAATAATACAAATGACTGGCCAAATATTTTGTACATATAATTTAAAAAGGTACATATATGTCCAATACAAACAGGAAAATATGTAAAATATCATCAGTTATAAAAAATAAAAATTACATTAGAGTTTCCTTTTCTCCACATCCTCACCAACATTTATGGACTTATTGACAACCATTCTGAAGGTATAAGGTGATATCTCACTGTAGTTTTAGTTCACATTTCTCTGATGATTAGTGACATCGAGCATTTTTTCATAAGTCTATTGGCCATCTGTATGTCCTCTTTGGAGAAGTGTCTACTCCGGTCCTTTCCTAATTTTCAACTGGATTGCGTGTGTGCGTGTGTGCGTGTGTGTGTGTGTGTGTGTGTGTGTGTGTGTGTGTGTGTGTTGGTTTTCTTTTTGTTCCTGATGTTGTTTTGGTGCTGAGTAGTATAAGTTCTTTATAAATTTTGGATATTAATCATTTATCAGATGTGTAATTGTTGACTATGTTGCCCCATTCAGTGGGTTGTCTCTTTATTTGTTGGTTTCCTTTGCTGTGCAAAAACTTTTTAGTTTGATGTAGTCTCATTTGTTTATTTGTTTTTCTTTGTTTCCCTTGCCTGAAGAAATATAGCAGAAAAAAATATTGCTAAGAACAGCATGGATGGACCTGGAGAACATTATGCTAAGCAAAATAAGCCAGTCAGAGAAAGATAAATATCACATGATCTCACTCATTTGTGGAATATAATGAACACTAGTGGCCTGGTGCATGAAATTTGTGCACAGGGGAGGGGGATTTCCCCTCAGCCAGGCTTGTACCCTCTCCAATCTGGGACTCCTTGGGGGATGTTTGACTGCCAGTTTAGGCTAACTGCCTCTGCCTGCCAACCTGATCGCCCCTAGCTTGCCCCCCTGTCAGCCTGATCGCCCCTAACTGCCTCTGCCTTGGCCCCTAGTCTAAACCACAGTCCAGGACTGCTGGCTCCTAACTGCTCACCTGCCTGCCTGCCTGATTGCCCCTAACCACTCTGCATGCCGGCCTGCTTGCCCCCAAAGCTCCCCCGCCAGCCTGCTCGCTCCCAACTGCCCCACGCCAGCTTGATCACCCCCAACTACCCCCCTGCTTGCCTGCTTGCCCCCACTTTCCCTCCCCACTGGCCTGCTTGCCCCCAACTGCCCCCCTGCTGGCCTG
>NW_005355799.1:552048-554521 GCF_000412655.1 Myotis brandtii | reverse complement strand
TGGAAGGTCTCCTGGAAGGTCTCCCAGTCTAATTAGCTATTACCCTTTTATTAGTATAGATAGAGGCCTGGTGCATGGGTGGGGGCCAGCTGGTTTGCCCTGAAGGGTGTCCTGGATCAGGGTGGAGGTTCCCTTGGGGGGTGAGGTGGCCTGGACGAAGAGCTGGGCAGTTTTCAGGCCAGCCACACCCCCATGGGGTGAGGGTCCCCGCTGGGGGGGCGTAGCCAGCCTCGGTGAGGGGCTGAGGGCTGTTTACAGGCTGGCCACACACCCTTCAAGGTAGGGGTCCCTGCTGGGGTGCTTAGCCAGCCTGAGTGAGGGGCTGATGGTTGTTTGCAGGGTGGCCATGCCCACCAGCAGGGACCCTCACCCCATGGGGGCCTGGCCAGCCTGGGTAATGGGCTAAGGGTCGTTTTCAGGCTGGCCATGCCCCCCAGGAGGGCCCCCCCCCCGGGTGGTGGCATGGCCAGCCTGGGTGAGGAGCTGAGGGCCATTTGCAGGTCCCTCCCTCAGCAGCTGGCCCGGGTGACCCAAGCCTCCTGCACTCAGGCCAGCTCCATGGCAGCCGCCCACAGGTTCCCCGCCTTCAGCGCCCGGCACAGGCGAGGGGGAAGCTTGGCTTCCTCCATCGCCGGGGGTGACCCAAGCCTCCTGTCTTCTCCAGCTCGCTCCGTGGCTGCCACCATCTTTGTCCCACTAATTTTTAGCCATTTGCAGGTCCCTCCCTCAGCAGCTGGCCCGGGTGACCCAAGCCTCCTGCACTCAGGCCAGCTCCATGGCGGCCGCCCACAGGCCCCCTGCCTTCAGCGCCCGGCACAGGCGAGGGGGAAGCTTGGCTTCCTCCATCACCGGGGGTGACCCAAGCCTCCTGTCTTCTCCAGATGGCTCCGTGGCTGCCACCATCTTTGTCCCACTAATTTTTATACTCACTCCTAATTGGCTGGTGGGCGTTGAGAAGTGATGGTCAATTTATATATTTCTCTTTTATTAGTGTAGATAAACTGATGAACAAAAACAAGTCCAGAGACATAGAAGCATCAAACAGATCATCCAACCTCAGAGGGAAGGCAGGGGACAGGGTTGGAGAGGCTGGGGGGATGCTGTAAGAGATCAACCAAAGGAACTTGTATGCATGCATATAAGCATAACCTATGGACACAGACAGTAGAGGGGTGAGGGCATGTGCTGGAGGTGGGAACTGCCAGGGAGAGGTCAATGGGGGAAAAGGAGACATATGTAATACTTTAAACAATAAAAAATTTAAATTGAAAAAGAGTTATGAAATACACACACACACACACACACACAAAGAGAAATGGTAGAGATTTTACTGACTATATTTTCTTCTAGGATTTTTTTATAGCTTCAAATCTGACATTTAAGTCTTTATTCCATTTTGAGTTTATTCTTGTATATGGTGTAAGAAGATGATCTAATTTCATTTTTTTTTGCAATTATCTGCCCAATTTTCCAACATTATTTATTGAATATACTCTCTTTACCTCATTGTATGTTCTTGCCTCCTTTGTCAAATATTAATTGACCATAAAGATGTAGTTTCCTTCTGGCTCTTTATTCTGTTCCATTGATACATATGTTTCTTTTTATGCCAATACAATGTTGTTTTGATTAGCCTTGAGTATAGCTTGATATCAGGTAGCATACCTCCAACTTTGTTTTCCTTTCTCAATAGTACTGAGGCTATTTGAGGTGTCATGTAACTATTTGGTTTATTTGCTCTAGTTCTTTAAAATACACCATTGATATTTTGATAGGAATTGCATTGACCTATAGATTGCTCTGGGTAATATGGGCATTTTAATAATATTAATTCTTCCTCTCCATGAACCCTGTATATGCTTCCAATTATTTATATCCTCTTCAATTTCTTTCTTCAGTGTCTTATAATTTTCACAGTGCAGGCATTTTACTTTCTTGGTTAAATTCATTTTTAATTTTTTTTTCCTCACGCAATTGTAAATGAGATTGTTCTCTTTCTGTTTCTGATCATTTATTATTGGTGTATAAAAATGCAACCAACTTTTGATAATTTATTTAATATCCTCTACTGAATTCATTTTAGTAGTAGTAGCTCTTTGGTGTAGTCTTTGGGTTCTCTATATACACTGCCATGTCAATAAAACTGCAGATTGATGTAACCAGTATGGAAAATAGTATGGACTTTCCTCAAAAAATTAAAAAAGGATCTGTCCCATAAATTTGTTGTGTTTTTATTGTCATTAGTTTCCAGGATGTTTTTAATTTCTTCTTTGATCTCATTGGTAACCCAATCATTATTTAATAGCATGCTATTCAGCTTCCAAGTGTTTGAGTTTTTTGGATTGTTTTTATTGTAGTTTATTTCTAATATTATGCCATTGTGGTCTGAGAAGATGCTTGGTATGATTTCAATCTTCTTGTATTTGGGGAGGCTTTTCTTGTGACCCAATATGTGGTCTATTTTTGAAAATGT
>NW_005355799.1:547225-551838 GCF_000412655.1 Myotis brandtii | reverse complement strand
TCACATATGTAATACCTTAATCAATAAAGAAATTAAAGATTGAAAAAAAACAGATCTGTTATATGAAACAGCAATTCCTCTTCTAGGAATTTATCCAAAGAAACCCAAAACACTAATTTGAAAGAATCTATGCATCCCTAATTTCATTGCAGCATTGTTTTTAATAGCCAAGATGTAGAAGCAACCCAAGTGTTTATTGACAGAAGAGTGGATAAAATATGTATATACAATGGAATATTAGTCATAAAAAAGTATGAAATCTTACCATTTGCAACAGCATAGATGGATCTAGAGGGAAGTCAGAGAAAGAGCGATACCATATGATTTCACTTATGTGTGGGATCTAAAGAAAAAATAAACTAAATTGAAACAGACTTAGACACAGAAAAAACTAGTAATTGCCAGAGGGAGGCACACAGGTTTGGGGGACTATGTAAAAAAGATGAAAGGGTTAAAAGTACAAAATGGTAGTTACAAAATAGCTATGGGGATGTAAGTAAGGCATGGGGAATAGAGTCAATAATATTGTGATAACTGCATGGTTCCAGTTGGAAAATACTATGTAAATATCTAACCAATAAGCTGTCCACCTGAAACCAATGCAAAATAAAATTGAAAGAAAAAATAAAATCATGATAAGATTCTGCTACACGCCCACTGGAAAAAAAGGTAGACAATGTCATATTTCAGTAAGGATATTGAGCAATGGAAATATTCATACATTGCTTGTAGGAATATAAAATGGCACAACCACTTTAAAGAACAATTTCTTTAAAAAGTAACACATACACATAATATATTATCTGACCATGCTATTCCTAGATAGTTATGCAAGATAAATAAAAATAAATGTCTACAAAAATATTTATATTTGACTATTCATAGAAGCTTAATTCATAATAAACCCAAATTAGAAATAACCCAAATTTCTATCATTAGTGAATGGAGAAACAAATAATATACATAAATAAATTATTACTCAATGATAAAAACAAACTATTGATATGTGCAACAACATGAATGGATCTTAAAATGTTATGCTGAACAAAAGAAATACTAATCTCAATATGATAATACTGCATGACCTTATTAATATAAAATTATAAAACAGATAGAACTTACAACAGAAAGCAAATTAGTGGCTGCTGATGCTTACATACTAGTATGATAGCATGGACTGACTATGAAGAGTCATAACAAGAATTGTGCGGGTGATAAAAATATTCTATAGCTTGATTTTGTTGGCTACACAGAGGTATGTGCTTTTGAAGCTGATTGAATAGTATACTTAACATGACTGTATTTTATTTTGCATTAGTTTTACCTCAATAAAGTAGATTGTGTGTGTGTGTGTGTGTGTGTGTGTGTGTGTGTGCGCACACGCGTACATTAGAGTGGGTACATGTACCTCAATAAAGTAGATTGTGTGTGTGTGTGTGTGTGCGCACGCACATTAGAGTGTGTGCATTTGCATTCAAGACCTGAATACTTCACAGCTACCTTCACTGTTCAAGCAACTTTTTTTATTCCAGATTATTGTTTAGCCTTGTCAGAGCACTGCCCAAGGGCACATCTGCTCTGAGTCTGGATAGAGCTTGGCAGAGGGCCTTGGGAGATGGAGAAGGAGAAGTTGTGGGTGTATAAGAATAAGTCTTTATTGCAGAAGCCAGTGGCCATATAGCCATCAGACAAGACAGTCCTCACAGCAAAGCCCAAACAGGCAGGCAGCCGGATATGGGCTGGTGAACATATAGCTTTCTCATAAAGCAGCGTCAGTCTCTGTACCCACAGCTATTATCTGAGCAGCCACTCACTGCCTTCTAGACTCACTTTCTCACATCATAGCGGTACCTGCTCAGCAGCTACTCCTGTCTCTCCTGCCCAGCTGCTTTCCCTAGCAGACTTCTTCACACACTCCATCCTAGCTGCTCTCTCTCCATACTCCAGCAAACTTCTCACTCCATCCTCAGCTGACTCCAGCCAATTACTCTCTCTCCATACTCCAGCAGACTTCTTCTCACTCCATCCTCAGCTGACTCCAGCCAATTTGCTGGTCAGTAACCTACTTTTATACCATTTAAACAAAGAAGGCTTCATGCCAATAGTTACATCAATCATATTTGCTACTGAAGGGCACAGTGTACTGTGTATCCTTGCACCCGCTCTTGGTATCTTGGCTTGATTAGGATTCCCAGGCTCAGAATCCTTGAAAATTCCATTTAGGCATATGCCCAGAGCAGTGTATTGATAACAAGGACTCTGTGCTCCCACCGGCCTTGACTACCTGGGGACCTGACATGTTTCCCACAAGCCTCCAAACTATGTTTCCTCTTCCAACTTTGTTCCCCTAAAGTATATTCTCAACACAGCAACTCCAGTAATCCTTTCAAAATGCAGGTCATATCATGCCACTATTCTGCCCAGATTCTTCTAATAACATCCCAATTTACTCAGAATGCAAACCCCCTACACACTCTTATCTCTGTGTTCTCATTTCCTATTATTTCCCTTTTCTTAGTTTGCTACAGACATACTGGCTTCTTTGGTCTTTCTTTGAAATGCCAGGCATAATTCTGCCTCAGGATATTTTCTCCTGTTTCTCACTCACCCTGGAGTCCTTCCCTTAGATATCCACCTGGCTCCTCCTGCAGCCTCATCCAAGCCTTTGCTCAAATTGTTACTTTAAAGAGTTGCCTACTCAACAACCTCTTCTGAAATGTCAAACACTACCCCACATCACCATTCTGCATCTCTTGCACTCTTTTTATTTTATTCCCTCAACTAAACACATCAAATTCTAACATGCTTATAATTTATGTATTATGTTTGTTTTCTGTCTCCTTCCTTTATAATGCAAACTTCTTGTAGACATAATATTTTATTTATCCTATTTGTTGCTATAATTTCATAACCTAGAATAGCACACACCAGATAAGAGACAATCATATAATACTTTTGAATGAATGAAAGAAAGCAGACTATTGCAGATTATATACAAAACAATACTTTAAGAGTAATAAAATATTTATAGTAGGATGCAAAAATGTATGGAGTGATTACTTTTTAAATAGGTTTTGGGGGATACATGTAAATTTTATAGAGTGACAAATTTACAATATTTATAGAAATAATATATTCCATTAAAAACAATTAAATAAATTGTAAAAATAAATAAGGCACATATCATCTCAAACCCCAACATCTACATTTTTTCTATAGTAGCTTTTTCAGAGATAAATTTACCTAATCTTTCCTCTGTAGATGATTTGCTTTCTCATATAGGTTTCTGAAGAATTATTTCTTCATATTTGAAGTACAATAATTAAAACAAGTATGTTTTGATGGCAATTATTTTCATTTTTTTGTTTTATATGATATCACCTTATAGTTTCCATATTTTATTCTTCCTCTGATCTCTAGAATATAAACATTTGTATTGTAACTCTCAACACTTTTTCTACACCCTTTCATCAGTTATTCTACCTCAATGACAATTATTCTTGTACTAGACAATCTCTTTCTCTTTCAGAACTCTTGTCCCCTCATTAAAAGTTTTAGTCTTCTTTTGGTGACAGGAAAATAGGGTGACAATGAAACAATCCCCAAAAGAAATAAGAGGAACTGCCAAGAAAGGAACCAAATGAAACAGAGGCATTCAATATGTCAGAAAAATAATTCAGAGTAATGGTCATGCAGTTCATAAACCAGATGGATGAGAAAATTAACAAACTATGCAAGAATCAGGAAGAAATCAAAACTGATATAGCTACAATAAAAAACACGATGGAATGTTTTAACAGTAGACCAGGAGAAGCAGATGACCAAATTAGTGAGTTTGAAGATAAGGTAGAGAAACAAGCCCAACCTGAACAGTGAATGGAGAAAAAAATTAAAACCAGGAGGAGAGCCTACAGGAGCTATGGGACAACATGAAATGAAATAACATAGGTATAATAGGGGTGCCAGAAGGACAAGAAGAGCAGCAAGGATTAGAGAACCTATTTGAAGAAATAATGACAGAAAATTTCCCTGATATGGGGAAGAAAAAAGCCACACAAGCACAGAGAGTCCCAAACAAGATGAACCCAAAAAGAACCACACGAAGACACTTTGTAATTAAAATGGCAAACATTAATGACAAAGAGAGAATCTTACAGGCTATAAGAGAGAGACAGAGAGTTATCTACAAAGGACCTCCCATTAGATAATCAAATTATTTCTCAACAGAAACACATCACGTCAGAAGGGAATGGGATGAAGTATAAAAAGTGATGCAAAACAAGGGCCTGAATCCAATAATACTTTATCCAGCAAGGCTATCATTCAAAATTGAAGGGGAATTGAGGAGCTTCACAGACAAAAAAAAGCTAAGGGAGTTTGTCACTACCAAGCCAGCAATGCAAGAAATGCTAAAGGTACTGTTGTAAAAAGAAGAAATAGAAAGGGGAGAAGGGACACAGACAAAAAGAATAGAAATGGCTACACACAAGTAGCTATCAATAATAATCTACACTAATAAAAGAGAAACATGGTAATTGGCGTACGACCGCTACCCTTCCCATTGGCTAATCAGCATATCCTTATGCAAATTAACTGTCAGCCAAGATGGCGGC
>NW_005355799.1:544994-546267 GCF_000412655.1 Myotis brandtii | reverse complement strand
TGTTTCTCTCTCATCGATGTTTCTAACTCTCTATCCCTCTCCCTTTCTCTCTGTAAAAAATCAATAAAATATATTTTTAAAAAAAGAAACAGCAATGCTAACTGACTCAATACATCAGATGGAATTAGTATCTTCAGAACATTTCACCCAAAAAGTGAAGAATATACATTCTTCTCAAGGGCACATGGGACATTTTCAAATATTGACCACATATTGGGACACAGGTAAAGTCTCCTCAAATTAAAGAAGATTGAAATCATATCAAGCATCTTTTCAGACCACAATGGCATAATAGTAGAAATAAACTACAATAAAAACAATAAAAAAAATTCAAACACTTGGAGAGTGAATAGCATGCTATTGAACAACTAGAGGCCCAGTGCACGAAATTTGTGCACTGGGAGTGGTGTCCCTCAGGCTAGCCTGCACCCTCTCCAATCTGGGACCCCTCAAGGGATGTCCAACTGCTGGTTTAGCCTCTATGGGATCGGGCCTGGCCCTGCAGGCCTGGCCCCCCAACTGCCCTCCCCTGCTGGCCTGGTCTCCCTAACTGCCCTCCCCTGCTGGCCTGATCAGCCACAAGCAGCAGTTGGACATCCCTCTCACAATCTGGGACTACTGGCTCCCAACTGCTCGCATGCCTGCCTGCCTGATTGCCCCTACCCACTTCTGCCTGCCAGCCTGAATAACACCCTAACCACTCCCCTGACAGCCTGATCGACGCCTAACTGCTCCCCTGCCAGTCTGATCACCCACAACTGCCCTCCCCTGCTGGACATCTTGTGGAGGACATCTTGTGACCACATGGGGGCAGCCACCTTGTGCAAGGGTGGACGGTCAATTTGCATATTACCTCTTTGTTATATAGAATGATAGTGTTACCAAACAGATCAAAGAAGAAACAACAACAACAACAACAAAAAAAAAATACAGGAAACAAATGACAATGAAAACACAACAATCCAAAATCTATGGGACACAGTGAAAGCAGTCCTGAGAGGGAAGTTCATAGTATTATTGGCTTACCTCTAAAAACAAGAAAAACTGGTAATAAACCATCAAAATCTGCGACTTGAAGAATTAGAAAGAGAGCAGCAAGAAAAGCCTAGAGTGAGCAAAAGGAAGGAAATAATAAAGATCAGAGCAGAAATAAATGACTAGAGACCAAAAAAACAAACAAAAAACCCCAAAAGATCAAAGAAAACAAGAGCTGGTTCTTTGAAAGGATAAAAAAGATTGATGAACCTCTAGCCAGGCTCACCAAGAAGCAAAG
>NW_005355799.1:530985-544882 GCF_000412655.1 Myotis brandtii | reverse complement strand
ACTATGAGCAACTCTATTCTAACAAACTGGTCAACCTAGAAGAAATGAACATATTCCTAGAAAAGTACAACCTTCCAAAATTCAATCAGGAAGAATAAAAAAATCTCAATAAGCTAATAATTATGGAAGAAATTGAAGCAGTAATAAAAAAACTTCCAACAAACAAAAGCCCTGTACCAGAGGTTTCACAGAGGACATTTTTCAAACATTCAAAAAACTATCCTCCTCAGACTATTCCAAAAAACTCAAGAGGAAGGAACACTTCCAAGTTCTTTCTATGAAGCCAGCATTACCTTAATCCCAAAACCAGATAGACAATACAAAGAAAGAGAATTACAGTCCAATATCCCTCTTGAACACAAATGCTAAAATTCTCAACAAAATTCTAGCAAATTGGATCCAGCATTACATTAGAAAGATCATACACCATGACCAAGTGGGATTTATTCCAGAGATACAAGGATGGTACAATATCTGCAAATCAATAAACATGATACATCACATAAACAAGTTGAGAGATAAAAAACATATAATCATGTCTATTGATGCAGAAAAAGCATTTGACAAAATTCAACACCATTTCTTGATAAAAACTCTCAGCATGTGGCAAAGTCACCAAGCCTGCCCAGAAAGCTCAGAAGGCTAAATGAATATTATTTCCAACACCTGCCACCCCAGTCTTAATCAGTGGTGGAAGAACGGTCTCAGAACTGTTTGTTTCAATTGGCTATTTAAGTTTAATAGTAAAAGACTGGTTAATGATTACAATGCATCGTAAAACCTTCAGAAGGAAAGGAGAATGTTTTGTGGGCCATTTGGTTCTTTTGTGTGTGTGGCAGTTTTTAAAATCAGTACTTTTTAATGGAAACAACATGACCAAAAATCTGTCACAGAATTTTGAGACCCATTAAAATAACAAAGTTTAATGAGAAACCTGTGTGTTCTTTTGGTCAACACTGTAACTTTCTGTTATACTACTTAGGTAAAAGACTTCAGAGTTGCCCATGACCTATTTTCAGTGTTATATCTGCTGATACTTTAGAATTGGATAGTTCTGTTAACATTTTTTTCTGGGTGGGAACTTTGGGGTTTTTTGTGGGATTTTTTTTCCCCACTGAATCACCTTTCTCTTCATGGTAAAAGCTATGGGAAAGGGGGTCTGTTGGTGTAACATTAAATAGGTTAGGACAGGTAAGCAAAGAGTAACTTTGTGTTTGTAAGCTAGTTTCTAAAGGCCAAATTTTGTAAAGGAACCAAATGAAACAGAGGCATTCTGTTTCAACCAACATATACTTATCTCATTTCCCCTAAGAACAAGAACAAGACAGGGATGCCCACTCTCACCACTCCTGTTTAGCATAGTACTGGGAATACTAGCCATAGTGATCAGACAAGAAGAAAAAAATAAAAGGCATCCAAATTGGAAAAGAAAAAGTAAAATTGTCATTATTCACAGATGACATGATACTGTACATAGAATACCTTAAAGATTCCATCAAAAATCTACTAGTATTAATAAATGTATTTGGCAATGTGGCAGGATACAAAATTAACACCCATAAATCTATGGATTTTTTTTATATACCAACAATGAACTCACAGAAAGAGAAACTAAAACAAACAAACAAAAATCCCATTTACCATTGCAACAAAAAATTGAAGATACCTAGGAATACATTTAACCAAGGACGTAAAGGGCCTGTATTCAGAAAATTATAGCAAGCTGAAAAAAGAGATAGAGTTAGATATAAACAAATGGAAGAATATACCATGTTCATGTATTGGTAAAATCAACATGATTAAAATGTCCATACTACCCAAAGCAATCTATAGATTCAATGCAATTCCCATTAATATACCAACAGCATACTTCAAAGACCTAGAACAAACTCTCCAAAAATTCATATGGAATAAAAAAGACCCGAAATATCTGCAGCAATCCTCAGAAAGAAGAACAAAGTTGGAGGGATTACAAGACCAGATATAAAACTATACTACAAAGACACTGTAATCAAAACAGCCTGGTACTGGCACAAGAACAGACATATAGAATAATGAAACAGAACAGAGAACCCAGAAGTCAACCAGAGCCATTATATATGGCTCAATTAATATTTGACAAAGGAGGCAAGACCATACAATGGAGTCAAGACAGTCTCTTCAATAAATGGTGTTGGGAAAATTGGACAGATATATGCAAAAAAAATGAAATTAGACCATCAACTTACACAAAAATAAACTCAAAATGGATATAGAACTTAAATGTAAGATGGGAAACCATAAAAATATTAGAAGAAGCCATAGGCAGCAAAATAGCAGTCATTTGTCTTAGCAATACCCTTACCAATACAGCTCCTAGGACAATGGAAACTAAGGAGGAAATAAACAACTTGGACTACATCAAAATAAAAAGCTTCTGCACATCAAAAAACAAAACAAAACAAAAAACCATCAACAAAACAATAAGAAAGCCCACTGCATGGGAGAACATATTTGCCAATGTTATCTCCAATAAGGGATTAATCTCCAACATTTATAGGGAACTCATACAACTCAACAAAAGGGAGTTAATCCCATCAAAAAATGGGCAAACGGCCTAAATAGACACTTTTTGAAAGAGGAAATACAGAAGGCCGAAAGACATATGAAAACATGCTCAAAGTCACTAATCATCTGAGAGATGGAAATCAAAATGACAATTAGGTACCATCTCAAAACCTGTCAGAATGGCTATAATGAACAAATCAACAAATGACAAGTGCTGAAGAGGATGTGGAGAAAAAGAAACCCTCTTACACTGCTGGTGGGAATTCAGAATGTGCAGCCACTGTGGAAAACAGTATGGAGATTCCTCAAAAAATTTAAAATGGAACTTCCATTTGACCCAGTAATCCCACTTATAGGAATATCCCAAAAGAATACAGAAACACCAATCAGAAAGGATATATGCATCCCTATGTTCTTAGCAGCACAATTTACAATAGCTAAGATTTGGAAGCAGCCTAAGTGCCCATCAGCAGATGAGTGGATTAGGAAACTATGGTACATCTACACAATGGAATACTACACTGCTGTAAAAAAGAAAGAATTCTTACTATTTGCAACAGCATGAATGAAACTGGGGAGCATTATGCTAAGCAAAATAAGCCAGTCAGAGAAAGATAAATATCACATAATCTCACTCATTTGTGGAATATAAAGAACATCATAAACTGATGAACAAAATAGATACAGAGACAAAGAAGCATCCACAGACTGTCAAACTTCAGAAGGACGGCAGGGGAGGGTTAGGGGTGGGGTTAAGAGATCAACCAAAGGACTTGTATGCACACATATAAGCATAACCAATGGTCATAGACACTAGGAGGGTGAGGGCATGTGCCAGGGGGATGGGTGAGAGGCTGGGGGGAGGTCAATGGGGAGAAAAGGAGACATATGTACTACTATTTATAATATTTTAAACAATAAAAAAATAATAATAAATAAAACATAAAAGAGTAGCCAGAGAAAATATTCTTTTGTAGAGGAGTAAGCAAAGCTCATGGAATGTCTGTGTTTAAGGAGGTGTAGTGTGGGTGCCTGGCATTAAGCATTTGATTGCTGATGCATCCATTTCAAAGACACCCATCTCAAATAAACATTTTGCCTCTGCATGAATCACTTACTAGTTAAATTCATCAACAAATAGTGAACCCTGGAAACTCTATACCCGCCCCCCCCTTGACCCAAATAAAGGGGGAGCTCCAGGTCCACACTTCCTCTCCCGCTCTCTCTACCTGTGACCTCACTGTATGGCTTCTCGCTGCTATGTACCCTTCAGGACCTGTGAGTAATAAATGAGTAATAAACTTTGCCTTTTCAAAGTTAAAAAAAAAAAGGTCTTAGTCTTTGCCTTTTTAAATTTACATTCAATGTGATTTCTTTCTATTTATTCCTCCATGCCACAGTTCTTTAGTTCTGTTTTTTTGTTTGTTTTTATTTGTTTTTTGGGTGTTTTTTTTTGTTTGTTTGTTTTGCTCTCAATGTCTCTGGATGTTTCCTATATACTTATTTCATTAGCTTATTTTACTGAATTGTTTATTTTACTGAATTGCTTTCCTCAACTGTGCAGTCATACTTTTCATCCAATTGTTTGTGGTTTGTTTTATTTGAATTTTTAGCTCTTGTTTATTGTCTCTACATATTTTTTAATGTATTTTATTGATTTTTTACAGAGAGGAAGGGAGAGGGATAGAGATGTTTGTTTTGCTCTCAATGTCTCTGGATGTTTCCTATATACTTATTTCATTAGCTTATTTTACTGAATTGTTTATTTTACTGAATTGCTTTCCTCAACTGTGCAGTCATACTTTTCATCCAATTGTTTGTGGTTTGTTTTATCTGAATTTTTAGCTCTTGTTTATTGTCTCTACATTTTTATTAAGTTTGTGCAAATTGTTATCAATTATACAATGACATGTACTTATTACCTGGGATTATGCTTTCTTACACACTAAGTTGTTCATTTTCATGCTGCATTCCTTTTCCCCCCATTTTTTTTACAGGAGAATATTCACACTTACTAGTAATATCTAGTATCTTCTTTATGCACAAGTTCTGTTAACAGCTCTGTCCAGAAATGATCCTTTTTTTGATTTATTGTGGTTGAATTCTTGACACGATTGCCACTTGATTAAGATCAGTTTATTTCCCAATGTTAAGCTAGGGTTTAAAAGTGACATCTTGTTTTCTATCCATTTTTCTGAAACACAAATGTCTGAGGGATTGGGGAGAAATGGAGCTGAGTGCCACTCTGGGTATGTGTTCCTGGGCTGCATTATCCTGAGTCCTAAGAAATATCCTCTGGAATCTATTCCATAAAGCCAAAGTCATATTTGAATTTGGAGGCTTTTAATTGTTCCCCACCAACATATACTTATCTCATCGGTTTTTATTCTCTTCAATTTGAAATCTATAGTGACAGATACTCAATATTCTGCCAACTGAACCTCTCAGCATCAGAAAACTGTGGTATTATAATGAATATCACCCAACTCATGCTGAACCATAAAGTTAGCTTTTCAAAGTGCATAATATATGATTTTATTTTATTTTATTTATTTCTTTATCGATTTCAGAGAGGAAGGGAGAAGGAGAGAGAGAGCTAGAAACATCAATGATAAGAGAGAATCACTGATCGGCTGCCTCCTGCACACCCCCCACTAGGGATCGAGCCCGCAACCCGGGCATGTGCCCTTGGCCAGAATGAACCCCAGATCCTTCAGTCCACAGGCCAATGCTCTATCCACTGAACAAAACCGGCCAGGGCAATAATGTATGATTTTATCCATTTTATTTTTTGTGGTTACTGGTGAACTTTAGATCTTTTTTTCCTCCATTTTGGAAGGTTTCTTTGCTGCATTATGAAGGCATTTTCTCTGATTTTTAAATGTTATTTATCCTTAGTTTCCTAATCTTTAAAATTGAAGTATTAACAATCTTACTCACAGCTCTGTTTTGGATGTTATCTAGGTAATAGAATGTGTAATGCTTGCTATAGAGCCAGGCATAAAGTTAGTGACTTAAATTAAGTTCAACTATTGGTGTTATTGGTTTCTAAATAAGGTAGTGAAACTCATTTGTATTTGACACTTATACAAATGTGATTAGATTAGCAAAAGAGATTTTATTTTTATATGTGTTTATCTTAAAAACTCCCTTTGTGTATTTTCTTGAAAGAAGGAATTAAGGATATTTTTAGGTTACATTAAAACCTACACTTATTTTACAATGGGTGTGAAGACAATTTTGGCTTCTAAAGTAAAAGTATCCTTTGTAAATTTTTAAAATTGTATTCTAGTGAAGCAGATGGAAAAGCTGTAGGTAAACTTCAACTGCCATTAATTATGTATATCTGTTGGGTTTCAACAGCTGGTATCATTATAAACATTATTAGCCTTATTAGGCATGTATGTAGCATTTTATTTGCAAGATGCTTTATAGTCTTTAATTAGTGCATAACAGTCTTAAGAAATGAATGAGAGTGGTTATATTAAATTTCAAGTAACAAAAAATAAACTTGCAATGGTAACCTCTACAGCTAATTCTGTTGGTATTTTAGGTATAGAATGAATTAAAATTTGTAAGTGCTTATAATCATACTCTGTGTTCTCCATGAAATTCAGCTTTATCTAATACTAGTAGCCCAGTGCATGAAAATCATGCACATTAAAAGGGGATTAATTAGAGGAATATTTTAATATTGCTATTTGCCCTTTCTCTATAATAAAAGTGTCAGAGATGAAAGAAAATTAGTAAAATGTATATGAAAATCTTCCTCCTGTCAGAGTCTGGGGCACACCATGGGACCCAGAGTCAAGTCCCCGCCCACCCACATGCACCTCAAAATCGCACAAGACCCAGACCAGGCCACCCCCACCCCCCATTGGGCAAGTTCCAGACCTGGCTGGCCCCACCCTTGTCAAGCCCTGTGGGCAAGGGGTGCAGCCTCAGGTCCCCCATCAAACCTCAACCAGTGGGGGGTGTGGCCTCAGGTCCCAAGGCCTGGCACCCAGGTGGGGGGGATGGCCTGAGGTCCCCTGGCCCAGCACCAGAGTGAGGGGCTCACCTTGAGGTCCCCTGTCAAGCCACACTGGGCGGGGGGCACAACCTCAGATCCCCCTGCCTGGTGCCAGGGCAGGGAGCACAGTCTCAGGTCCCCTGGCCCGGTGCCAGGGCAGGGTGCATGGCCTGAGGTCCCCTGTCAAGCCCTGTGGGTGGGGGTTGCAGCCTGAGGTCCCCCGTCAAGCCCTGCCGGGTGGGGGAAGTGGCCTGAGGTCCCCTGGCCTGGTGCCAAGGCTGAGGGCACGGCCTCAGGTCCCCTGTCAAGCCCTGCTGGGCGAGGTGGGGGGCAGCTTGAGGTCCCCCGACCTGGCGCCAGGGTGAGGGTGTGGCCTGAGGTTCACTGTTAAGACCCACTGGGGGAGCCCTGCAGCCTCAGGTCCCTGTTGATTGCTCATTAAGGCTTGTTATGGGAACTTGGCCTCTACTGTGGGCGCAGCATCTTGTGTTATGGAAACCCTGCCTCTGCTGTGAGTGCATCTATCTTGTGTTACAGAAAACCCCACCTTTGCTGTGGGCACTGCCATCTTTGTGGCAGAGTGACGGTCAATTTGCCTATTCCCTGTTTATTCCATAGGGTTAGAATGCTATTTTATTACCATGTTATTTCATGATTCTGAGATGGGAAAATGCTTCTCCATTGAGTGTTTTTTGAATAAAGTCTTTCTTGAGGGATGTATGCTTATTTTATTTACTTTTTTCTCTTATGAAAAAAAGTTTATGTGGGGATAAACAGAAATATAGTTGACATGATTTATTTTATTATTATTAATAAAAATGGGATGAAGGCCAAAATTTATACATAAAATATTAAGGTATAACCTTAAAAATATCTTTTTGTATTGAAAACATCAACATTCCATTCAAAACTTTTCATCACAATTAATCAGAAACTAAACTCAGGATTTTCAAATGTGTTGATCATATAAGTGCAGAACTCCTGATCCCAAGATTAATGTTCAGTCAATTTTGGCTGATTGACCAGCGCCCAGTCAAAATTAACTGTACATTAATCTAAACATCAAAAATTCTGTTGTCAAAAATCAATAGCTAATAGCATGGATTGAATTGTGGAGATGATGACTTTTGCTTAAAACTGTGGAGACTCAAGGATTTAATTAATGAATATGTAAAGAGTTTAATGTATATGTAAACATTGTAAAATATCTTAAAACTATATTGAGGATTACATAGCAATTTGAATGTGTACTGATAATAGAATAAATGACTTTTATAAGATTAAGGGTGATAAAATAATTTATATAAACCTAAAACTGTAATTTGATGCATTGTATTAAGTGGTTAGAGTTAATATATTTATACTTTTTAATTAAAATGTTAATTGGCTAGTTTTAGATAATTAAATATATTCTCTACTTTTCTCTATTTAATATTTCATTCCCCCTTATTTACCTTCTCATGAACACAATCTCTAGCAAATTCATATTTTACACAAGGGCAAATGTAAGTTAAAAGGTATAGTGAAGGGAAATTATAAAGTGTTATTAACACACAGCTCTTATTTAAAAAAAAAAAACAGAGACGTTCCACTTACATATTTAATGGAAGGGTCATTGGGGTGAGTTGTAAATTATCATATTATTAACTTCAGATAGTTCAACTAAAATTAAAACTATATTATTGCACATAATGCATGCTTATATTTCCCCAGGTAAAGAACTGTACAATAATCACCAATACTGGTACTCATTAAATAGCCATTTATAAATAGATGTCACTCCAAATTACATAAAAAAGGTTTTAGGAGTAATATGTGAGCCATAAAGGCAGAATGCAATACTATTAAAATGCCTCATATAGATTAACATATTCACTTTTCATTGGGACAAAAGCTTAAGTGTATTGCATAGAGAAATAAAGAACAAGATGTGAGCTTCCCAGTAATTTGCTATTTCAATTTTAAAAATAACCATTAATCCCAGCATAAACAAGTCTATATATATTAAAGGCTAATATGCAAAGTGTCCCCGTAGGAGTTCGACTAGAAGACTGGGAGTTCTATCGCTCACTATGATGTGCACTAACCACCAGGGGGCAGCACAGAATGAAGGAAGGCACCGGCTGGCAGCTGGCTGCAGGGAAAGGGAGGCCCCAGGTGGCAGCCAGAAAGCCTCGATTGGCCCTGATCGCTGGCCAGGCCTAGGGACCTTACCCGTGAACGAATTTTGTGCACCAGCCTCTAGTATTTAAATAATAGAATAATAAATAAGAGCTGTGTTCTTGATTTCAAAAAAAAAGGAATTATATTTGGAAATTGGATTAAAGACAAAAAATGTTTAAAATATTATTTATTTAAGAAAACTGAAAAATTACAGACACAAATCATAATAGTAATGTAATTAAAAAGAAAATCTCAATTACAAATCTATACTAATAAAAGCCTAGGTGGTACTCACGCCCTTGTGCATGATGTAGTCAAAAGATAGCCATCACAAGATGGCCACCATAAGACAGCCACCAGTAGATGACTGCCACAAGATGGCCATGTGCACAGCGGAGGCAGGGCTTGGCGGCTGCTCCAAGTGGTGAGGCCTGGGGGTCCCTCAGCTCTGTGCAGCTCAGAAGAGGCCAGTCTCGGCATCTCCACCGCCTCGCATGGAGGAGGCAGGTCCCAGCGGAGGAGGTGGGTCGTGGCAGGGGAGGGCAGTTATGGGCAATCAGGTTGGCAGGGAGGGGAGTTTTGGGTGATCAGGTCAGCAGGGGAGGGCAGCTGTGGGTGATTGGGCCAGGAGGGAAAGGCAGTTGGGGGTCATCAGGCCAGCAGGGGAGCAGTTAGGGCAGCAGTCCTCAACCTGTGGGTCGCATCCCCTTTGGTGGTCGAACAACCCTTTCACAGGGGTCGCCTAAGACCATCCTGCATATCAGATATTTACATTACGATTCATAACAGTAGCAGCATTACAGTTATGAAGTAGCAACGAAAATAATTTTATGGTTGGGTCACAACATGAGGAACTGTATTTAAAGGGCCAGAAGGTTGAGAATCACTGAGTTAGGGGGACATCAGGCTGGCAGGCAGAAGCGGTTAGGGGCAATCAGGCAGGCAGGCAAGCGAGCGGTTAGGAGCCACCGGTCCCAGATTGTGAGAGGAATGTTCGACTGCTGGTTTCGACCCGATCCCTAAACCTGCAGTCAACATCCTCAGAGGGATTCCAGATTGGAGAGGGTGCAGGCCGGGATGAGGGGCAGCCATCCCCCATGTACGAATTTCGTGTACCGTGCCACTAGTGCCTAGTGTATTCATAATAATTGGTTTACAGAGAAAACTTCATGAAGTAATCTTATTATGTAATATACTAGAGGCCCAGTGCATAAAATTCGTGAATGCGGGTGGGTTCCTCAGCTCGGCATGTTTAGGCCTGATCCTAAACCGGCAATTGGACATCCCTCTCGCAGTCCAGGACTGCAGGCTCCTAAATACTGTCCTGTCTGCCTGCCTGATTGCCTCTAACCACTCGCCTGCCTGCCTGATGGCCTAACCACTCTACCTGCCTGCCTCATTGCTCCTAACCACTTGCCTGCCTGCCTGATCACCCCTAATCGCCTCTGCCTCGACCCCTGCCACCATGGCTTTGTTCAGAATGACGTCCAGAAGGTCATTCGGCTGTTAGGTCTAATTAGCATATTATGCTTTTATTATTATAGATAATTCTTTCAGTTATATATAACTTTACAAGAACATATTTTTTAAAGAAAAATCTGAAATAAGTTAATTTCTCTTTAACACATTAAGCGCCCAGTGAGTCACTGGTGACTGACACTATAGTTTCCGTCCAGAAGACAAAAACAGGCTGGGCACTTAACGTGTTAACAAAAATAGAAATAACTATCACTATAATTGACTTTTATTAGGTGGATCACAGTTGTCAACATGTTACCTATTGGTGATTGATTATGTATCTTAAAATCGTTCTCAAACTTTGCTGCATCTTGGAATCACCTGGAAGCTTAAAATACCCATGTCTAAATTATGCCACACGTGTAATAATTCAGAATTCCCGAGGTTGGAAAAGCATCAGTACTTTATTTTTAAATTTTCAGTGTTTCTAATGTATAGTCAAATTAGAGAATCAGTTTCTTAGAATAGTACTTGTCAATCTATAATACAAAAGGTCTGAAGTGAGCGCAAGATTCTGCATCTCTTACAAGCTCCCAAGTGATGTGGTTGCTATAGGCCCTTGAACTTCATCTTGAAAAGCAAGGTCTGAGAGCACTTTTATCAATATAACATCACTCAAATACTATGTAAAAGTACAACACGAGAGGCCCTATGCCCCATGCCCCCTCACAAGCCACGCCCCCATGCCCCCTACGCTCCGCCCTTTGGTCACTTGGTAGTCAACTCAGTAATATTTTTTATTAAAAAAAAATAAAAAATAAATAAATAAAAGTACAACACGATGTATTTTCTAATAAGAAAAAAAGATCAGTATGAGAAATTTGTGATTTCTTACTTCTGAAACTGATAATTTACTATCATGCTATTAATGTTAACTTTATTAAAATTTAAAAATGTTGATCATACACAAATTATTTTTAATATAAGTTTTTAGAAATACTTTCTGATGTAGGAAGGCATTGTCATTTTGAATGAAGGTTTTGTATATGAACCTTGTTCTAATTACCTAAAAGATGTAATTTTTCTACAGCATTTTCAAACATCTAGGTCTTTGGAAGGATTAGGATTTATTTTAGTACAAAGAAGTTTAAAACAATTTTATTAACATTTTAAGAAAATTTTTCCATATGAATCTAATTTTTCAAAGTATTATAATTTTATTTGAGTCAAAAAATAGCAGGTTCTAGATTATCTTCTTTCATAATAAGTATAATAAAAATATAAACACCATTCATCTGAAAATCTCAAAAGACAAATCTTGTAATCTGTTAGAAATCTAAATGTGACTTAATAAAATCTATTATATTTTGATTTGAATATTGAAGAAAAAATTAAAAAGGAATGCAACCAATATACGTTATGTGCCTGGAGTTTTGCAAACTGTGTTCATTTAACTGTATGCTGAAGAGATATTAATACATTAATTTGCTTCTTTAAATTTGCTTTGCTCCTGTTACTAATATTCAGAAGAAAAATCTCATTTACCTTCACATAATTACATTTTATTAATCAAAGCAATACATCTATGCAGCCATTTATTTCCTAGTTATCTTCATATCTGATTAATATGTGACTTTTTAAAATGATCCTTTAAGTGCATTAAACATTGGGTGAAATGGTAATTGAACTTATTTTGAATATTGACATCCTGGGTTAGAAGACTAATCCATTATAATTCCCCAAAAGTGTTTTTTAATCATGTGATTTTATAAAGTTGACTAGAATGTGTTATCTCTATTTTTAAGTACTCTATATTTTTGAACTATTTTAATTACAACAATAAGAAAAGTCTAAGTCATTCTAAGTCATCTAAGGAAGAGTGTTTGAGAAAGAACATGTTTTGTTGAATTTTTAATTAGAATGAGACAGCCATAGCATTAAAAGAAATGTATAAGCCAGGAGAAGTGGAAAATATCTCAAATTAATGTGTATTAAAATCACTTGTCGAAATCATACCTCAGGTAACATTCCCTGGAGTTTTAAAACTTATGTGTTCATCAATGCATTAAACCAACTCACATTTCCATGCATTGGTTGAGGTGATTGAATTATTGTCATATTGAAATGGCCCATACTATGCTGGATGCATAATGACTTCTTGGGAAACAATGCCAATTAGACAGCTACTCATATTTCTCCTCCTACAGCATGCACGGCCAACAAGGTCCACAAGTCATGCCACCAAAGCATCAAAGCTTAAACTTCCTTTTCTTTCCATTGTTTAAAAAGAAGCGGGGAAAGTTACTAACAGAGTACTTTAGTCTCCCCTGTTCTACAGTGCTGCATCTTCTCCTATGTTAATTTTTTTTCTGAAAATATAGTCTTGCACTACATTATAGTTTTAAATAAAGTTTATCATAGAACTTAAAGAATTTTAGAAGGAAGTCAGTCTAAATCTAAAAATATAATAAATGCAACTGAAAATTATACATGAACAATTTTAGTTATTATATATGTAGATATAAATTCTGAGACTCTAAGACCAAGAAAACATCATATTGTAATTAATGTTGAAATTATAAGTAAAATCTAGAGAAGAAAATTAAATTAATATTTTATATGTCCTTTGTTTTTTGAAAAAAATTTATATGTACAGAAAAGCTGCAAAATAGTACAGATATTTCCTGCACACCCTTCACCCAGCTTCCCCTAAAGTTAACACCTCAAATAATTATAGTATCATTATTAAAACTAATAGATTAATATTAGCAAAATGCTAATAACTAAACTATAGATTTTATTTAGACTTTAAAAGATTTTCCACTAATAATTTTTTCCTGCTACAGAGTCCAACCCAAGATCCAAAATTGCATTATGTCTTCTCAGTCTTTTTCAATCTGTAACAGCCCTTCAATCTTTCCTTGACCTTCATAACCTTTACACTTTTGAAGAATGCTAGTCTGATGTTGTCTAGAGTACTCTTCAAGTTTGACTGAAGTTATCTCATAATTAGGTTGAGGATGTGCATTTTTTTTTGCAAGAATAACATATCATTTGCCCTTCTCAGTGAAATAAACCTGGGCTAGGTAATGATATGCTGATTACCATAGACATTAATTCTGATCATTTTATTAAAGATGTGTTTGGGGATTTTTCGACTGTAGTTATTTGTTTTCCCTTTGCAATCAGTAAATGTCTTTAGGAGATTCTTTGAGACTATACAAATATCTATTTCTCTTCAATCTCTGACCACTAATTTTAATATTCATTGTGAACCTTTCCTTCTTCAAGTATTACAATGGTGTTGTAACAATATATATATATCTCCTATCTAATAATAGACAAACATGGTAATTAACCATACCTCCGCTATGCTTCCCATTGGCTAATCAGGGGGAAAGGCAAATTAACTGCCAACAAAGATGGCGGCCGGCAGCCAGGCAGCTGAAGCGAACATGAGGCTTGCTTGCTCCAGTGATGGAGAAGCGAAGGTTCCCCGCTTGCCACGGCCCAGCTCTGAGCTGCACTCTAAGCAACAATGTTACAATTATAGAAGCTAAACAAACCCAGAAACCTGACTTCAGCCAGCCGGCATCGGAGCTGGAGCTGCAACAAAGTTTCAATTACAGAAGGTAAATAAATACCAGAATAAAAAAAGAAAAGAAAAAAGGAGAGACTGGGAGCTTCAGTTGCAGGCTTGGCCTGCCTGAAAACAGC
>NW_005355799.1:530160-530455 GCF_000412655.1 Myotis brandtii | reverse complement strand
ACCCTAACAGCAGAAAGACTTGGAATGACTGGTCACTATGACACACACTGACCACCAGGGGGCAGACACTCAATGCAGGAGCTGCCCCCTGGTGGTCAGTCAGCTCCCACATGGAGGAGCTCTGCTCAGCCTCAAGTCAGGCCAATGGCTGCCAGTATAGCTGTGGTAGTGGGAGCCTCTCCTGTCTCCTCAGCAGCGCTAAGGATGTCCGACTGCAGCTTAGGTCTGCTCCCCGCTGGCAAGTGGACATCCCCGATGGCTGCTGGGCTGCCAGAGGGATGTCTGACTGCCAGCT
>NW_005355799.1:516231-529019 GCF_000412655.1 Myotis brandtii | reverse complement strand
GGCGCCGCCCCCTGTCACTCACAGAGCCGCAGGGCGATCAGGGGGTTTGGGCGCTGCCCCCTGTCATGCTGATCCCGGTGCTGGGAGCCTTGCTGCTCCGCTGATCCCGGTGCTGGGAGGCATATTACCCTTTTACTATATAGGATAGAGGCCTGGTGCATGGGTGGGGGCTGGCTGGTTTGCCCTGAAGGGTGTCCTGGATCAGGGTGGGGGTCCCCACTGGGGTGCCTGGCCAGTCTGGGTGAGGGGCTGAGGGCTGTTTTCCGGCTGGCGAGTGACTAAAGCTTCCAACCGCTCCTTGTTTTCTTCTCTCTTTTTTTTTTTTTTCTGGGCCAGCTTTAGCTCTGAGGCCTCGCTGCTGAAAACATAGATACAATGTTGCGGTCCGAGCCCGGCTGAATGGAAGCCCTTTTCTGGGGTTTTGTTTAGCTTCTTATTTGCAACATAGTATATAGTTGCTTAGAGTTGCAACTGAGAGGCTGGCAAGTTAGGCGGGGAACGTTGGAGTCTGCAGCAAGCAAGCCTCGTGCTCGCTTCAGTGCCTGGCTGCCGGCCGCCATCTTGGCTGACAGTTAATTTGCATATACTCACTGATTAGCCAATGAAAAGGGTAGCGGTCGTACGCTAATTACCATGTTTCTCTTTTATTAGTGTAGATATATTATTGTCCTTATTCCCTTATTCCTTTTATATCACTCATTGGAATTTTTCTCCAAGGAAGAGCTGTACTATGTTCCCAGAAATTTGTTTATTCAAATTATGTGTTTGTTTATAAAAATATGGACTCATACATATTTATTTGCTTCTATAACCTGCCATTTATTATTATTTTTAAATTATTATTATCGTTTCATTTAATTGTACCAGCTATGGTCATTGAGAACTTTCTCCGAATGCCTTCTATACCTTTTCAACATGCACACATATTTGTGTCTATGTCTATGCCTATATATGTTATGTCTGCATCTATGTCTAGTCTGTATCTATATCAATATCTACATATATTCACTTCCTTACTTTATAAACTATAAGTTTTTTTTAGCTCAACTTGATGCATCCTGCCCAGCCCAAGAATTAATCATTTTTAAGACACCCTTGTTTCTTTACTTAGAGATGACATTTAGGAACCAAAATCAGAGAAAATAAATGTGCTCATTGCCATGTGAGTATCATTATTTCTAGGGTCTCTGAATAGGCAGAACTAGGAAACATAATCATGTGTACTACCTGATGCATATTCATAGATTTATATTTATGTATCTACCTATTTATCTGAAGATATATACCTATATATCTGTACAGTGATACCTCAAAGATATTGTAGGTTCACTTCCAGACCACCACAATACATAGAATATTTCAATAAAGTGAGTCATAAAAAATGTTTTGGTTTTCTAGTGTGTATAAAGTTATGTTTATATTACTATACTATAGTATAAACTCATTTGTTAAATGTGAAACAATGTACATGCCTTAATTTAAAAATGCTTTATTGTTAAAAATAAATGATAATTGCCATCTGGAACTTCAGTAAGTGAGTCATTACCTTTTTGTTGGTAGAGGATCTAGCCTCAATGGTGATGGCTGCTGACTAATCAGGGTGGTGGTTGCTGATGGCTGGAATGTCTATGGGAGTTTCTTAAACTGAGACAAAGTTACTCACAGAGTACTTCAGTCTCCCCTATTCTACAGTGCTGCATCTTCTCATATGTCAATTTTTTTTGTGAAAATATAGTTTTACACTACATTATAGTTTTAAATAAAATTTATCATAGAACTTAAAGAACTTTAGAAGAAAGCCAAAGTCTTTATCTAAAAATATAATAAATGCAACTGAAAATTACACATGAATAATTTTAATTATTATATATGTAGATATAAATCATGAGCCTCTAAGACCAAGAAAACATTGCATTGTCATTAGTGTTGGCAATGAAATTTGCCACACTGATTAACTCTTCTTTTATGAACATATTTATTTCTCTGTAGCATGCAATGCTCTTTGATAGCATTTTACCAGTGGTAGAATATCCTTCAAAAATGGAATCAATCCTCTCAAACCCTTCTACTGTTTATCAACTTAGTTTATATAATATTCTAAATATTTTCTTGTGATGTCAGCAATCTTCACAAAGTCTTCACCAGGAGTAGATTCCATTCAAGAAATCACTTCCTTTGCTTATCCCTAAGAAGCAACTTATTATCCATTAGTTTTATCATGAGATTGCAGCAATTCAGTCACAGCTTCAGGCTCCACTTCTAAGTTTAGTTCTCTTGCTATTTCCACTATAATTACTTCCTTCACTGAAGTCTTAAAACCCTCAAAGTTATCCAGGGGGTTGTAATCAACTTCTTCCAAACTCCTGTTAATGTTCTCATTTTAACCTCTTTTAAACATTAGAAATCATTAATGTTCTTGATGACATCTAAAAAGGTGAATTCTTTTTTTTAAAAAATTAATTTTTATTGCCATGATCCATTAGAGCAGCGGTTCTCAACCTGTGGGTCGTGACCCCTTTGGGGGTCGAACGACCCTTTCACAGGGGTCACCTAAATACATCCTGCATATCAGATATTTACATTATGATTCATAACAGTAGCAAAATTACAGTTATGAAGTAGCAACAAAAATGATTTTATGGTTGGGGGCCACCACAACATGAGGAACTGTATTAAAGGGTGGCGACATTAGGAAGATTGAGAACCACTGCATTAGAGGAATCACTATCTATGGCAGCTATAGCCTTACAAAATGCATTTCATAAATAATAAGGTTTGAAAGTCAAAATTACCCCTTGATCCATGAGCTGCAGTATGGATGTTTAGTTAGTAGGCATAAAAACAACAATCACCCCAGCTGGTTTGGCTCAGTGAATAGAGTGTCCACCTACAGACTGAAGGGTCTCAGGTTCAATTCTGGTCAAGGGCACAGGCCCAGGTTTCTGGCTCAATCCCCAGCAGGGAGCGTGCAGGAGGCAGCCAATCAATGATTATCTCTCATCATTGATGTTTCTATCTCTTTCTCCCTCTCCTTTCCTCTCTGAAATTAATAAAAAATATATTTAAAAAATAATCATATTTTTGTACCTCTCCACCCCATAACATTACTGTCAATGAACAGTGATATTTTTAAAGGAAGATACTTTTTTTTTTTTCTGAGCAGTAGGTCTAAACAGTGGGCTTAAAATATTCAATAAACCATGTTGTAAATAGATGTGTTATCATTCAGGATTTCTTGTTCCATTTATAGAATATAGACAGAGTAGATTTAGCATAATTATTTTTAATATATTTTTATTGTTGGTAGTATTACAGATATCTCCCATTTCCCCCTAGCATAATTCTTAAGAGCCCTAGAATTTTTGAAATGATAAATGAGCATTGGCTTCAACTTAAAGTTACCAACTGCATTAGCCCCTAAAAGAGAGTCAGCCAGTCCTTCGAAGCTTTGAAGCCAGGCATTAACTTTTTCTCTCTAGCGAGGAAAGTTCTATATGTCATCTCCTTCCAATATAAAGCTGTTTGTCTACATTGAAAATTTGTTTAGTGTAACCACCTTCATTAATTATCTGAGCAAGTTCTTCTGGCTAACTTTTTGTAGCTTTACGTCAGTACTTGTTGCTTCACCTGAACTTTTATGTTATGGAGATGTCTTATGTTTTTAAACCTCATGAAGCAACTTCTGCTAGCTTCAAACTTCTGCATCTTCCTCACCTCTCTCAACCTTCATAGCATTGAAGACAGAACCTTTTGGATGAAAGGAATATCATGACTGGTTTGATGTATACAGATCACTAACATGTTCTCCATTATTAGCAATAAAACTGTCTTGGTTTCTTATCATCCATCTGCTCACTGGAGTAGCACTTTTCAAGAACTTTTCCTTTGTATTCACAACTTGGCTAATCATATGCTACAAGGGGTCTAGCTTTCGAATTTCCTTTTGACATACCTTTCTCATTAATCATTTCTAGTTTTTTATTTAAAGTGAGAGATGTTTGACTCTTTCTTTTACTTGAAAACTTAGAGGCCATTATGGAGACATTAATTGGCTTAATTTCAATATTGTTGTGTTTCAGGGAATAGGAAGATCTAAGGAGAGAGGAGAGAAACTGGAGAATGACATGACAGTGAAGCAGGCAGAATATGCACACATTTATTAATGAAGTTCACTGTCTGATATGGGTGTAGTTTGTGGTGACCCAAAACAATTAAAATAGTAACATCAAAGATCACTGATCACAGATCATCATAACAAATATAGCAATAATAAGAAAGTTTACCATATTGAAAAAATTACCAAAATGTGACACAGAGAAATGCTGTTGGAAAAAGGAGTGAGAAAATGATATTGGAAAAATGGCACCAATAGACTTGCTGGTCACAGGGTTGCCAGGAACCTTCAATTTGTAAAAAATCACAATATTTATGAAACATAATAAAACAAAGCAAAATAAAACAATCTATTATCTATCTATCTATCTATCTACTTATCATCTATATCTCTATATATTATTAGATAGATAGATTGTAGATAGATGAATTGTTATATTCAATACTGGAGAACTTTCTTCCATAATGAGAAATTGAATTCTCATTTAATTACCTAAAACATATTTATTTGTTAAAACTAGTTTACAAATAAAAGAGTTTTAGAATTGTAACCCATACACCTATGAGAAAAAAATTTACTAAATATTATTTATAGTCTATAGCAGGGGTGGGCAAACTTTTTGACTCGAGGGCCACAATGGGTTCTTAAACTGGACTGGAGGGCCGGAACAAAAGCATGGATGGAGTGTTTGTGTGAACTAATATAAATTCAAAGTAAACATCATTACATAAAAGGGTACGGTCTTTTTTTTTTTAGTTTTATTCATTTCAAACGGGCCAGATCCTGCCCACGGGCCATAGTTTGCCCATGGCTGGTCTATAGTATTTGTGGTATAGTTCCTTTTGAGCCAGCACCATAGATGTTGGCCAAAATATTACTTTTCAATCTTACGTAAGTTAGATTTTCATTCCCACCTTCTTCAATGTACTTATAATTTGTTAAGTTAATTTGTTACTGTTTGTGTTATACATTCAGGTCCCCTATGTATAGACTAAATTGTACAACCCCTACCCCAAAATTAATAGGTTAAAGCCTAATGTCCTATGTGTCTGTATTTGGAATAGAGCCTTTATAGACTTAATTATGTTAAATGAGATCATAAATGTGGAGCCCCAAACCAATAAAGCTGGTGTTATTCTAAGAACAGGAAGAGCCCTGGCTGGTGACTCAGTTGGCTGAAGCATCATTTTGTTCATCAAAAGATTGTGGGTTTGATTTCTGGTCAAGGCACATACCTCGTTTGCGGGTTTACTTCCCAGCTAGGGCATGTACCTGAGGCAACTAATTAATGCTTCTCTCTCACATCGATGTTTCCCCTCTCTCCTTCTCCCTTCCTCTCTATCTAGAAATCAATGAAAGCATATCCTTAAAACAACAACAGCAACAATAAACAGGAAGAGATATCCTGAGTGTGGTTACACAGAGAAAAAGGCCATGTGGGCTCACAGCAAGAAGGTGGCTGTCTGAAAGTCAAGAAGAGAGGCCACAGAAGAAATATGAGCAAAGTAAAGTTGGAGGTTAAAAAGCCTTGGATAGCAACATAAATAAAAGAAATCTTTGGGTTTTAAAATGATATTGTGATTGAGTTTATATTCAACTAGCTGGAAATGAAAACTCCAGACTTCAACATAATTCAAATCAACCTGTCTGGGTTTTTGAATAAAAATTAAAAAAAAAAGCTAGAAAATTTATAAACTATGGCCTCTGCTGTTACATGCAAAGGAACATATGGCTAGATTTCACTCTGCTTTCCTAGAACTCAAGAAAAATACATTGTAGAGGGCCGCCTGGGAGGCACCTAGGCATTTTCTTATAATTATTGTCAGCTGAACTCAGAGCATAGGCAGAGCCACGCCCTGGGAACATGCTTCCCGAATAAGGCTGGACATGTTAATTAGGCAGGGCCGGAACTAGATATGTAAATCTAGGCCTTTAAAATAAACCTGCTGTGTGGCTCAGCCCCTGCTTTTGCCGCCTCTAGGGCCGCCTGGGAGGCACCTAGGCATTTTCTTATAATTATTGTCAGCTGAACTCAGAGCATAGGCAGAGCCACGCCCTGGGAACATGCTTCCCGAATAAGGCTGGACATGTTAATTAGGCAGGGCCGGAACTAGATATGTAAATCTAGGCCTTTAAAATAAACCTGCTGTGTGGCTCAGCCCGTGCTTTTGCCGCCTCTCCATCAGAGAGGATGGCGCACACCTGGGCTCAGCTTAAAATCTATTTCTGCATCTTGGTCTTTCTTTGATTTCTTAATCCCCAGCTCCTCCACTCAGCAAATGGACTGTTTCCTTTTCCATGCGGGACATGGAAAAGAGAGAAACAGCCCCCCACAATACATAAAACAGAAATTTATTGTATATGAAATTTGGTATCTATAAAAAAGCAAGATGAAGACAAAAATAAAAGGATTAAGAAGAAGGAAAAAAAAAACAGGACAGAAAAAAGTACATTATCCAGAAGTCCAAGAAGTTGCCAATATAGTTTGCCTTCCCCTAGAAGATTAATCTGTCAGGAGAGAGAGACAGGACAGTCATTATCCATTTCAATCTCACAGAATCATAAACTGAGAATCCTTCTCTGTTCCTGAAATAAAGGAGACTACAGAACTCCCAAAACATGCAATGAAAGTAAAAGGACCTTTAGCATAAGAGGCCATCTCTACTAGTAATATCCTAAAAGTTCTCAAACATGGACCTGTATCAGAGCCTAGAGGTCCCAAATGTCTTCTATCTCTCCTTCTCATACTCTGTGGAGTCAGCGCTGTAGATTCTACTTAACATCATAACCAAGCAGGAGGCAGCCTAGCCCAAGAAATTGGCCATTCTTCCAAGGAGAATGCCACCAAGCACAAATGTATCCTCCACCAAGGCATAACAGCAACAGATCTCCAGTGAGACAAAAAGGTGCTCATGAGCATCCTGTCTGGAAGTAGCTCATTGTCCTTTTCCTCTTCTTCCAGGTCACCACCAAAAGAATCTCCCAAGAGAGCAGCCACCCCTTCTAAAAAAACAAACAAACAAATAAAAAAAACTAGCTTGCCAATTCCTTTGTTGTTGTTATTAATCTTTACCTGAGGATATATTTTCCCATTGATTTTTAGAGAATGGAGGGAGAGGCAGAAAGAGAAAGAGAGAGAGAGAGATCAGTTGATTCCTGCACTCACCCTGACTAGGACTGGGGATCCAACCTGCACCCAGGATCATGTGCCCTGGACTGGGAATTTACTCTTCCATGCACTGGCAGATTTTTTAACCACTTAGCAACACGGGCCAAGGCAGGGCTTGAGAATTCTTAAATGATCAGTTTCTTCTGTATAATTTTTATGCTTTCCTAATTCCAAATTTTGTCATTATTTTTTCACAAATTTCAAGCTATTATTATCACAATTTATCACTAAACTCCACACAGAAAAGAAAAAATAATAAATAAAATCATATTATTCATACATAAAGGAAACTTATTTAATTGGTCTAAGGTTATATATAAATGTAATTTCAGATCCATAGTGATTTAAAATATTTTTTCTAGTGTTCCTGGTTTCTACCAGTATCTTCTCAATTGCCTAGTCAATTTATAATCAGTCATTGACTTTGTTTTTTTTCTTAGGCTTTACCATCATAAAGAATCTTTCCCACATAGGCAACATAGATTTAATCATAATAACAACATTGCCAAAATTCTTTATTAAATCTAGTAGATTTTTGGTGGAGTCTTTGGGGTTTTTATGTACACCATCATGTCATCTGCAAATAATGACAATTTTACAATGTCCTTTCCAATCTGGATGCCTTTTATTTATTTTTCTTGTCTGATTGCTATGGCTAAGATTTCCAGTACTATGTTGAACAAGAGTGGTGAAAGTGGACATCTCTGTCTTGTTCCTGTTCTTAGGGGAAATGGTTTTTGTTTTTGCCCATTGAGTATGATGTTGGCTGTAGGTTTGTCATATATGTTATTATGGTGAGGTATGATCCCTCTATTCCCACTTTGCTGAGAGTTTTTATCAAAAATAGGTGCTGGATTTTGTCGAATGCTTTTTCTATTGATATGATCACATGATTTTTGTCTTTCAATTTGTTTATGTAATGTATCATGTTTACTGTTTTGCGAACATTGTACCAGCCTTGTATACCTGGAATAAATGCCACTTGTTCATGGTGTATGATCTTTTTAATATATTGCTGGGTCTGATTTGCTAATATTTTGTTGAGGATTATAGCATCTATGTTCATCAGGGATATGGGCCTGTAACTCTCTTTCATCTTAGTGTCTTTATATGGTTTTGGAATTAGGACAATGTTGACCTCATAAAAAGAGCTTGGAAGTGCTCCTTCCTCTTGGATTTTTTTAAATAGTTTGAGGAGGATAGGTGTTAGTTCTCCTTTGAATGTTTGGTAAAGCTCCCCTGTAAAGCCATCTGGAATAGGGCTTTTGTTTGCTGGGAGGTTTTTTTGTGGTGGTGGTGGTGTTGTGTTTCTTCTTCTTATTATTATTATTATTATCATTATTATTACTAGAGGCCCAGTGCATGAAATTCGGGCATGGGGGGGTATCCCTCAGACCAGCCTGCACACTCTCCAATCCAGGACCCCTCAGGGGATGTCCACCTGCAAGATCGGGCTTAAACTGGCAGTCAGACATCCCTCTCACAATCCAGGACTGCTGGCTCCTAACCACTCACCTGCCTGCCTGCCTGATCATCCCTAACCCCTCTACCTGCCTGATCACCCCTAACCACTCTGCCTGCCTGTCTGATGCCCCTAACTGCTCCCATGCCTGGCTGATCACCCATAACTGCCTCTGCCTGCCTGTCTAATTGCCCCTAACCACCTCTGCCTGCCTGCCTGACCGCCCCTAACTGCTCTCCCCTGCCGCCTCTACCTCAGCACATGAGAACACAAGAACCCTGCCACCATGGCTTTGTCCAGAAGGATGTCCAAAAGGATGTCTGGAAGACATCTGGTCTGTCCAGTCTACTTAGCATATTACCCTTTTATTAGTATAGATTATTATTATACTAGAGGTCTGGTGCATGAAAATTCATGCACTCGGGGGGTCCCTCAGCCTTGCCTGTGCCCTCTTGCAGTCTGGGAACCCTTGGGGAATATCCACCTGCCAGCTTAGGCCCACTCCCTGGGGGACCGGGCCTAAGCTGGCACTCAGACATCTCTCTGGCAACCTGGGAGCCCTCAGGGGATGTCCGACTTCGGCTTAGGCCCGCTCTTTGTGAGGAGCGGGCCTAAGTCGCAGTCAAACATCCTTAACGCTGCAGAGGAGGCAGGAGAGGCTCCCACCACTGTCGCCGTGCTCACAGCTGTCAGCCCAACTTGTGGCTGAGCATTGAGCGTCTGCTCCCTGGTGGTCAGTGTGCATCACAGCGACCAGTCATTTCTGGTGGTTCCGCTGTTAGGGTCAATTTGAATATTACCCTTTTATTATATGGGATTATTATTACTTCTTCTATTTTAGCAGTTGTTATTGGCCTATTAGATTTTTTTTATTCTGAGGCAGGAGAGGCTCCCACCACTGTCACCGTGCTCACACCTGTCAGCCCAACTTGTGGCTGAGCGGAGTTCACCCTGTGGGAGCACACTGACCACCAGGGGCAGCTCCTGCATTGAGCGTCTGCTCCCTGGTGGTCAGTGTTTATTATATAGGATTATTATTACTTCTTCTATTTTAGCAGTTGTTATTGGCCTATTAGATTTTTTTTATTCTTCCTGATTCAATTTTGAAAGGTTGTATTTTTTTCAGGAATTTGTTCATTTCCTCTAGGTTTTCCCACTTACTCATAGTATTTTCTTATAAACGTTTGTATTTCTGTGGTGTCAGTTGTTATTTCACCTCTTTCATTTCTGATTTTATTTATTTGGGTTCTTTTTTTTTCTTGATGAGTCTGGCTTATCTTTTCAAAGAACTAGCTCTTGGTTTCATTGAACTTTTGTAGTTTTATTTTATTTTTTTTAGTCTCTATGTTGTTTATTACTGCTCTGACCTTTATTATTTTCTTCATCGTACTTATGCTGGGCTTTTCTTGTTGTTCTCTTTCTAGATCTTTAAGTTGTAGTGTTAGTAGTTTATTAGCAACTTTCTTGTTTCTTGAGATAGGCCTGTGGTACTATAAACTTCTCTCTTAGGACTGCTTGCCCTGTGTCCCATGGGGCTTGGGTTGTTGTGTGTTCATTTTCAGGAAGTTTTTTATATCTTCCTTGATTTCATTGGTGGTCCCTTCATTATTTTATGACATGCTGTTTAGCCTCCATATGTTTGAATGTTTTGGGGTATTTTTATTGTAGTTGACCTCTTGTTTCTTGCCAGTTTTATCCAAGAAGATACTTGATATTATTTCAATCCTCTTGAATTTATAGAGACTTGTTTTGTGCCCTAGAATGTGGTCTATCTTTGACAATGTCCCATGTGCACTTGAGGAGAATGTGTATTATGTAACTTTGGGGTGAAATGTCCTGTAAATGTCTATTAAATCCATTTTATCTAGTGTTTCATTTAGGGTTGCTGTTTCTTCATTTATTATTATTATTTTTTTTGTCTAGAACAGTGGTTCTCAACCTGGGGGTCGAATGACCCTTTCACAGGGGTCACCTAAATACATCCTGCATATCAGATATTTACATTACGATTCATAACAGTAGCAAAATTACAGTTATGAAGTAGCAATGATAATAATTTTATGTTTGGGGGTCACCACAACATGAGGAACTGTATTAAAGGGTCACGGCATTAGGAAGGTTGAGAACCACTGGTCTAGAAGATCTATCTAGTGAAGTCAATGTGGAGTTAAAGTCCCCTACTATGATGGTATTGGCATTGATCTCTCTCTTTAAGTCCTCCAGAAGTTTCTTTTTTTTTTCCTTTAAAAGTTTATATTAAAGAAATGAAGTTCCTATGCAGTTACACCCTCATGGTTCTTTTGGATAATCTAATACTCTCACAGACAAGAACCCTCGACACATGAGAGAACCAGACCCCACAGGAACAAGAGAAGTGGTTTGAAGTTAGAAGGGAACATGGGTGCATAAAATCCTGAGCTAGGTATGAGCTAATGCAACTTAGTGCTTTATTGCAGGATGATGAGCAGATGTTTAGTAAATAGAAGTTTGCCCTGCCATGTAGGTGGGTCAAAAAGAGATTATTCTTGATAATCTCTTATTAATCTCTTATTATGGACAAAGCCCTATTTCAAATTCACCTAGGAAGTTAAAAAAAGTGGCAGAAGTTCCTCTTGAACCTGTGGCTAAAATTGCCTTTGACTCAAAGTAATCTGCATACTACTAAGGCACATCTTGGGGTGGACTGTTCTGAACCTTCACATAAGGGAAAGTTTTCAGGTTCTGGTGGTTAAGACTTGAATGTCTTTGGGCCATTAATCACCCCACCATGAGGGATTAGAGTCTCAGTGTTGCCAGAAAGGGACTGGGCCTGAGTGGTCACCTCGGGTCAGCCTGTAGTGTGTGGGTTCTTCATTTCGTGCAGGAAGGTTTCACATTTATTAAAGCCGGGGACAGTGAGACAAGGAAGGGACTAGTTTAAAAGAAGCAAGAGGAGAGAGCCTAGGCAGGGATGCTTTGGCTTTCTAGAAACATTATGGAAAAGAAGTGAGCCAGAAGGGGGTTGCTGTGAGCTCACTGGAGAGTCAGAGAACAGGGGGCATTGGGAACAGGTTCAAGGGTTATCCTGGGATAAGCTACTGCTGCCTATTGCTTCCCTGGTTGTAAGTCTCATGGGGTCCCTTAGAGTTTAGGAGATGTACTCCTGTTGGGGATAAAAGGGGGGAAGAGAAAGGCATGGGCGTGCTCCCAGAAGTTTGTTTGTTTTTTTTTAAATGTATTTGGGTGCTCCTATATTGGGTGCATATATGTTTACCATGGTTATATGCTCTTGTATTGGTAACTTTTAGTATTATGAAAAGGCATCCATTGTCTCTTATGTTCTTCATTTTGTTAGATATGTGTATTGCTACCCCAGCTTGTTTTTCATTTTCATTTGCATGAAAAAATTTTCCCTCCCTTCACTTTCATTCTGTCTGTGTCTTTTGTTTTAAGATGAGTCTCTTGTAAACAGCATATATATGGGTCATGTTTTCTTATTCATTCAGCAACACACTGTCTTTTGTTTGGAGCATTTTGGCAATCTAGCAGGATAAAAAAATTAACACCCAGAAATTTATGGCATATTTATATACCAGTAATTAAACCTCAGAAGGAGAAATTTTAAAAAAACCCATTTAACATTGCAAAAAAAAAAATTAAGATACTTAGGAATAAACTTAACCAAGGAGGTAAAATGCTTGTACTCAGAAAACCACAGGACGTTGAAAAATGAGATAGAGGAAGATATAAACAAGTTGAAGAATATTCCGTGTTCATGGGTTGGTAGAACTAAAATCATTAAGATGTCCATACTACCCAAAACAATCTACAGATTCAGTGTAATCCCTATTAAAATACCAATGGCATACTTCACAGATCTAGAAAAAACACTTCAAAAATTTATATGAAATCAAAAATGACCCTGAATTGCCCTACCAGTCTTCAGAAAGAAGAACAAAGTTGGAGGGACCACAACACCAGATATTAAAACTATACTACAAAGCCACTGTAATCAAAACAGCCTGGCACAAGAACAGTCATATAGATCAATGAAACAGAACAGA
>NW_005355799.1:510699-512950 GCF_000412655.1 Myotis brandtii | reverse complement strand
TTGCAACAATGTTTCTTAGAGTTGCAGCTCAGAGGCCGGCAGCAGCAGGCAGGGAACCTGGGCTTCCTCCGTCACTGGAGCAAGCAAAGCCTCCTGTTCACTTCAGTGCCTGGCTGCCGGCCGCCATCTTGGTTGGCAGTTAATTTGCATATCTCCCTGATTAGCCAATGGGAAGCGTTCGGGGCCATGGTCAATTTGCATCTTTCTCTTTTATTAGATAGGATAACCCATGGACACAGACAATAGTGTCATGAAGGCCAGGGGTGGGGGTCAGGGGCAGGCTAGCAGGGCTAGATGGGGAAATAAAGGAGACATATGTAATACTTTCACCAATAAAGATTAAATAAGAATAATAATAACAACCACCATAATAATAAATGGCATCTAAATTTTTCATGGTAGTAACTATTGTTTCTATATTTAAATTATAAAGGTTTTTCATAAGATTTTTTGAATGATACATTTGATAGTTATAATCATCCAGAATTAAAAATAGATTGATTATACAAAATCATCAATATCTCTGCTAAAAGCCTCCTGTGCTACACCTGAAAGTCTATGTAATTACATTTTAGGACTCCTGTAGTGTTCTCTCTAAGATCTCTAATTATCATGGATAACTGTTTTTATTTTATAAATGGAGAAACAAAGGGGACTAAATGACTTATTCATATGCCATTGGTAGGAGAAAAAACTAATTCCTGGGTCACTTGACTTCTTTTACATGTCTTTTGCATGAGACCAAACAACTTGTTAAGTCATCATCCTAAGACACATCTTTCAATTATTATTTTGAAATCATCCTGACATTATTTCAACAATAAAAAGTTTATTATGTACAAAAATGAACACCCATGTTTATTTAAAACCAAAGCTCACTTATATAGAAATTCTGAGGTTCAGCCAAATTTTATATTAAATTTATAAAAATAACACCCACATTTTAAATTTATTGAAAAAGAATGACCCAAAAGTATTTAGATATAAAATAATTAGAAGATTGTATAATGGTGGCATATATAATACAACATTGATATGTATTTACTTTTTTTTGACTGATTGCTGTTATAAACTTTTTTGTTTTTTAATCTGGAACGCTTCACAAATTTGTACGTCATCCTTGTGCAGGTGCCATGCTAATCTTCTCTGTATCATTCCAGTTTTAGTATATATGCTGCTGAAATGGGAACTCTTAAAAGCTTTTATTTTATTGGAAATGAATTAAAAATGAAATGTTCATGAAGGATTCTCCTTAATGGTACTCCCTATATAGCTTCATAGCTGTGCTTACCAATTAGATTTATTTTAAAAAGTCTTAAATCCCTGCAGCTATATGCAGCATTCAAAATCTTTGTTTTTATATAAGAAGACATATCTGAGTACAGACAATGATCTTTTTAAGTTTTATGATTGCTCTGAGCATTTGCTTCTATTGGGGCTCTACTGCCTTGAACTGCAAAGAAATCCTAACCTACAATCTTCCTACTAAGACAAAAATCCAAAATGGCAGATGAGATTTTTGTAGTTCCTAGGATAACTCTTGAAGACCTTAACTGCTTAAAAATCTATTCTGTAGATAGGGCAACATATGAAAATGCCAGGAAGAGAAACATGACCAATTAAAAAAAGAAAACTAACTCCCAAACACAATTTACAATGAAAAGTAACAGAGAACAGTAGTCATGAAAATGAGAAAAACATGATAATCTAATTTTCAAATTAAATATATTCAATTACATAATTCGATCTAGCTCTTATAATATAGATTTAAACATTTTTATAAAACAAGAGTTTTCATATAATAGCATTTTTCTAGTCTGGCTTTCAAAGACAGTTCAGCACTTTATACTGCACAATGCATCCTTAAGAATTATTCTTTTATGACAACAATAGATTATATAATTTTAAAAAATTGCATGGTGCCCAGTTGGGTGTGGCTCAGTGATTAAGCATCAACCCAGGAACCAAGACGCTACTGGTTCAATTCCCAGTCAGGGTATAGGCCTGGGTTGTGGGCTCAATCCCCAGTGAGGGGCGGAAAATATATATATATATATATATTTTAAAGCCCGGCCCGCATGGCTCAGTGGATGTACTTCAACATATGAACCAGGAGGTCATGGATTGATTCCCGTCAGGGCACATGCCCAAGTTGCGGGCTCAATTCCCAGTGGGGGTGTGCAGGAGGCAACCAATCAATGATTCTCTCTTATCATTGATGTTTCTATGTCTCTCTCCCTCTTCCTTCCTC
>NW_005355799.1:506104-510683 GCF_000412655.1 Myotis brandtii | reverse complement strand
TGTATACCACCAAATAATCTATCTTATTATCTCAGTGCATAGACAATGTCTAGATAATTATCACTGAAATACTAATGACAACGATGATAGTAAATTAAACTTTTATATTTTTAGTTTTTGAAATTGAAATTTGTTTTACCATATTGAGATTTTTACAAATAACAACAACAACAAAATGATTATGTAGTGAATCCTAAATATAGATCTGCAACCCTGACATATTTCTCAATTTCAGATTCACAAACTCTTCTTTATATTGGATATTTATGTTAACAGGTATAGTGGGCAACTTCTATCATCAAACTTGTTTCTCCCACAATATTTCTCATCTCAGTAAGTGGCAACTTCAATCTGTTAGTTTTTCAGGAAAAATATCTTGTGGTCACCCTTAGCTCCTCTTTCTAGCAAAGCCTCCAAATTGACAAAATCTTCTCAACTTTAAGTTAGAAAAATATTCAAAATCACCACTTTCTCCACCTGTACTGCTGGCATCTTAGTCTAAGCCACCATCATCTCCTGCCTAAATGTCCTAATTAGTCTTCATGTTCTTATCCTTACTCTTTTATGCTCTATAGCCAACAATGCAGCAGAAATAGCCTTTACAAATATAGGTCAGATTTTGGCATCCTCTGTTTAAACATCATCTGAAATGATTTCTAGTATTTATCAGCATCAAATTTCAAATCCTTATCATAGTACTTCAGAGGTTACCTGTAGTACTCTTGCTTGGATAATTGAATTTGATTGTATTTGAATTGTGGTTGTAAAACAAGCTTTCCTCTACCCTCAACACTTTTCTGGCTGATCTAATAATCACGTACTGTAGATAGACATAAGACAGATTAGCAGAAGAAAATAACCAAATTTAATACATGTATATGTATGGGAACCCCGCATACATGAGAGAGTCAGAGAACCCACATGCACAATTGGTTCAGAGATAGACAAGGGAGATTGAGGTGTATAAGATGTCCTGAGCTAGGGAGGAGATAATGCATGTGGGGGCTTCAAAGGGTCATTGCAGGATGATAAGAAGAACACATCTTTAGTTAATATGTGATTCAAAAAGATTATGGCTGATATTCTCTTATTATAGTCCCTAATTCAACTTTTCTGGGTAGACGTTACTCTTGAGCCTGAAGATAAAATTGCCTTTGGCTCAAAACAATCTACATACCCAAGAGGCACATCTTGGGTTGAGTCATTCTGGGTCCCCAGAGAATCGATAGTGTGGTTATATCCTTATCTCTGTCTTACAGAGAGAGGTAAGATAAAGGCTGAAGATGTAAGCAGAAATTTTAACAGTAGTTTCAGGAATGTTCCTACACTCATAGCAGGTTTGATAGCGGTTTCAGATGGCACTCCTATTTTGTCTTTGGTTTTGCCTCATTCAACTGTTCTGGAATGTGAGTGAGTCACTTAAACTTGGCAGCTGCCTTACACAGTTCCTCTATGGTTATATCTGGACCTCTTGTTATGTAATAAAGTTTTAAAAATATATATTTAAAAAATGAGTTAAATTACTATAGAGTTTTTGGTTACATGCAGCTGAACCCAGTCCTTTAATAGTCACACATGGTCTTCAAAGCCCTATCTGCCTCTAATGCCTTGAATATTATATGCCTGTATAAGTTTGCTAGGGCTTCTATAACAAAGTGCCACAAACTGGGTGTCTTAAAACAACAGAAACATGTTGTCCCACAGTTTTGGAGTTTAGAAGATAAAAACAAGGTGGCCACCATTGTCATGTTTCCTCTAAGAAACCTCTCTTGCCACTTTCTAGTGTCTGGTAGTAACCAGAAGTCTTTAATATTCCTTGTTAGCAGTTACATCAGTCAAATTTCTGTTTTCCTCATTACATACCCATTTTTATATTGTTTTCCCTCTGTGAATGTCTATGTCCAAATTTCCATTTTATATAGACAGTCTTATGGATTAGGACTCACCCTAATGACCTAATTTTACCTTGATCATCTGAAGAGTCTTTTCAGATGTAATGAAACTAAGGATCTCGAGGAGATATAATCCTGGATTATCTGAGTGGGCCCTAAAGCCAATAAAAGTGTGCTTGTATGAAACTCACACAGGAGAAAATAGAGAAGGCAACATGAATGTGGAGGAAAGAGATGAGCATTATGCTGTCACAAGCCAAGGAATGCCTGGTGCCATTAGCATCTGGAAGGGGTAAAAAGTTCTCCATTAGTGCCTCCAAAGAAAGTGTGGCCCTGCTGACCACTTGATCCCTAACTTCTGGACTTTAAAAATATAAGATAATAAATTTCTTTTGTTTTAAGACACCCACTTTGTACGAATGTTACAGCAGCCTTAGGAAACTAATACCAATCGTTTTCATGAACTCTTCCCTTTTTCTAGAATAAATTTTTCTTACATATCTGCTATATGTTTTGTTGCTTCAGTATATTCCATTCTCATAGGTGCTTATTTTTTTTTACTACTGTTTTTATTGCCAGACACATTAGGTATATTTTTGATATTTTGTGTTGGTTTCTCTCACTAAAATAAAATAATTTTGAGAGTTGAGAATTCATAATTATTAGTTCTTAGAAGATATCTAAATCAGTCGGAACACAGTAAATATTTGATTGATCTAATGTAACTCATTAGGATCTAACAAGCATTGATTAAACTAATGAACAAAACTAGAAACAATAAACTGACCTCTACTTTTGTACTTTTAATTAGTCTAATTTTAATCACTAGAAAAGACAAATCATGAGTCTCATAATTACATCTCCACTTTTCCTGTATGCTATTGAGTATGATATTATTAATAATATGGAATGGGTAGGGAGATAAGAATGCTACAACATATTTATATATTTTCAATTTCTAAGAATCAGTTTATTGAGTTCACTGTTTAGAAAAAAGAAATACTGAATTCAAGCAAATGTATTCTTTTAAAAAGTAGAGCATATGGCCCTGGCCTGGTGGTTCAGTTGGTTGGAGTGTCATCCCATAGACCAAAAGGTGGCAAGTTCAATTCTCAGTAAGGGCACATAACTAAGGTGGGAGGTTGAGGTACATACTGGAGGCAACTGGTTGATGTTTCTGTCTCACATCTATCTCTCTCTCAAAATCAATGAAAACTTATTCTCAGGTGAATATTAAAAATAATAAAAAGTGGAGCAAATGGAATTTTATATAAAATATGATAATGTTTGTGAAACAAATCAGCTCTTTTTTATTTAAATCTACACTAATAAAAGAGAAAGATGCAAATTGTTACTACCTTCGCAATGCCCACTAGCCAATCAGGAGTGAGTATGAAAATTAACCCGACAAAGATGATGGGTTAATTTGCATATGCAGGCGCTGAGCGGCTGTGGGCATTCCGCACCACCCCCGGCCGCTTTGGGCCTCTGGGCAGTGTGGGAAGGCGGAAAGGTGGCTCCGAGCCGGAACTAAAGCAGAAAGGCGGCTCCCGCTGGAGTGAAGGCGGTGCCGGCAGCCAGGGGAAGGAAGGCCCATTTTTTCACAAATCTTTGTGCATCGGGCCTCTAGTAGCCACACAAAAATAAATCTATTTATATCAATGCCATGTTTCTCTCCATGTATAAGTAACCCTACACTTGTAGTCTCATTGACTTGCCTTCTCAGTCCTAATACTAGTAATGGCCTTGGAACATGACTTGGCGAATAATTGATATAAGAGAAAAGATAATTATTATTCAAGCAGTTTTTGGAATCCTGAAAATAGGGCATAAGTAGAAGAGTCTGTTGAGGAGATAGTATGGATAAAAATTATCAAATAGTAACATGAATCTTTGCAAGTGTACAATACAATGAAATGGATAAGATGCCTATAAAAAGGACTTGTATGCATGCATATAAGCATAACCAATGGATGCAGACAACAGGGGATGAGGGTGAGGGCATGGTTGGGGGGGGGTGGGCAATGGGAGAATAAGGACACATATGTAATACCTTAATTAATAAAAAAAGATGCCTATACTAAACTGGTTGGCCTCTAAAATTGAAATAAGTATCCTAAAAAAAAATGGTAAATATTCTTATAGCTAAATTAAACAATGATAACACCGTTTTTTATGTTTATTCTGTTCTATACATTTAACTCAGAGAAGTTGATACTGTATTAGCTTATCAAAATTTTGTGGGACTTAAGAAAGAAGTTAAGTGGTAAGGAGAAAGTCTATAATATTCCCCTCTATTTCTAGTAATATCTACACTAATAAAAGACAAACATGCAAATTGACGGTACCTTCGCTACACCTTAAAGCCATGCCCACCAACCAATCAGAGCGACTATATGCAAATTAACCCAACCAAGATGGCGACCAGCAGCCACGGAGCTGGAGCGAGCAGGAGGCTTGGTTGCTCCAGTGATGGAGGAAGCCAAGCTTCCCATGGCCAGCTGTAGCCTCTGCAAAAGGCAACAAAGTTTCAATTATAGAAGGTAAATAAATTCCAGAATTAAAAAAGAAAAAGAAAAAAAAGGAGAGGCTGGAAGCTTCCGTTGCCGGGGGGCTTGGCCAGCCTGAAAACAGCCCTCAGCCCCTCACCCAGACTGGCCAGGCACCCCAGTGGGGACCCCCCACCC
>NW_005355799.1:490392-505908 GCF_000412655.1 Myotis brandtii | reverse complement strand
CCTAACAGCAGAAAGACTGGGAATGACTGGTCACTATGACACACACTGACCACCAGGGAGCAGATGCTCAATGCAGGAGCTGTCCCCTGGTGGTCAGTGCACTCCTACAGGAGGAGCTCTGCTCAGCCACAAGCCAGGCTGATGGCTGCCAGCACAGTGGTGGTGGCGGGAGCCTCTCCCGCCTCCTCAGCAGCACTAAGGATGTCCGACTACAGCTTAGATCTGCTCCCTGCTGGTAAGTGGACATCCCCTGAGGGCTGCCATGCTGCCAGAGGGATGTCTGACTGCCAGCTTGGGCCCGATCCCCCAGGGAGCAGGCCTAAGCCAGCAGGTGGACATCCTCCAAGGGGTCCCAGACTGCGAGAGGGCACAGGCCAGGCTGAGGGACCCCCTCGAGTGCACAAATTTTTGTTCATTGGGCCTCTAGTGTAAATTATATGATGAGGAATATGCTATTTAACTAAAAAATTATATGTAAAAAGTAAAATTATATTTTAACAATGTCAAACTATATAATCATCTTTCAAGTGGTTCTCTAAGTTTCCTCTTAAAAAAGAAAAAAAAAACATTCTTTATTCTTGAACTTTCCATGTATATCTCTTATAAAATATGTTTTATAAAGAGACATTTAAAAAATATGTTTTGTAAGATTGTATATTTGACTGAGTGTCTGCATGCTAGAGGGATAGAGGTTTTGGAAACAGTGACTATTTTTTCACTTATTTAAATCACTTGAAGAATGATTTTAATATCCAAAATTCACTCATGATCCTAAAATATATCTTACCTTATCTTTACCAGTCTAAAAACAATATTTATGGCTAAATATTTAGATTTCTAAAATACAAGTTTCTATGAAATATGGGAAAATCAATATTAACACAATACTTTGTCATGTAAGAAGAAAACTTGCCATTTAAAGAAAAGTATTTATAATTAAAAATTATACCTTAAGACACATTAATCACAATTTTATATTATTTTTTTTCCTTAGGTGAAGAACTGATATATATGTCTTCACGGAAGAGTTTAAATATTTTACTAGGGCTCTGTATATGCAGATAGATTGATAGGTAACTAGATAAACATACTCTGTATGATTTAAGCACACATAATGTTAGGGGCAGAAATACAATATTGGAAACTAATTATAATTATAAGAAATATCAATCATACTCCATTAACCATAATGGTTCTGTTCTGATTAGAAAACACATTCTAATCTGGCTGAGAGTTGTGCGCTCTGGATATGGGAGCTAACATTGGAATGCAGTCTATCTTCCTTCCAATTACTGCCTGTCATTATGGAAAGGTTTACAACCTCATGGCCCAGACAATCTAGTTCAGGAGGCACCTGCTCTTTACAACCCCCTACCCCTACTACTTGTAATTTGGTCCGGGGGTGCCCAGAGGCACCCACCCACCAGCCCACATGACTTGTACCCTGTAATGATTATCCCGCGCCCACTGTCCCATGCCTGTAATTCCTATTTCCTCACATAATCTTTGTCCTACCCAATACAGTATAAGCAGCTGGCTTAGAGTGGGGTGCAGAGTAGATTTTTGTGGATGATCTGCTGCTCACCCATACTGCTGGCAGTATTGGAATAAACACTCATATACGATTCAACCCTGTCTCTGCTTAATTGGCTCAAGTAGTGACAGGCAGTCTGGACCCCTTGGATGTTCAGTAACAGCAACAGTACTCACAGACAGAAAGTCTTTTTTTCTCATTCTCATTCTTTTTAAAATAGAAACTAGAATAATTTAGTGTGAATTAGTACATATTACCAGGGACAAAATTAAAGGCACATGTGTTTTCATGTCTGCTGTATGGGAGCCAGAGCTATTCCATTTTGCTTCAAGCTTCTTCCCTAAAAGCAACTCAAGAGACTGCATTCTTATACCACTTAGGGCTCCCTCTGATGGTACATATTAATTTATATTGGCAGGAGGTTTTGGACGTTAGCCATTTGCCAGCTTTCCAAGTACCAATTGCACAGCTACAGATGTTACAACAGTAAGTAGGTACAGAAAAGTAGAAACCATGACAAAATAAAAGTGAATTACTATTAATTTATTTGTGTTTATGTAAGCAATTGAGGGCTTAGACACTTTTCATATTGGGAGTCTATTATTTGAGCAACTTAGCCTGTATGTTAATGAAGATAAGTTTCATGCTACTGCAAACATATAAGTTTAAAATTAGATCTATAAAATAATTGGCAAAGAAAGATATGTCTATTCAAAAAATGGGACTGCTTAGAAAGAACCTTGAACTTGTTCAAAAATTCTCAATCTATCTGTATTAAGGTATATAAAACCACTAATATATTTTCAGTGTCACTGGCAAGAGTCCCAATAACTGTCATTTTCATTCAATGATTTACAGTTAAATGGTTTAAAATATGAAGTGGGGGGGGGGGCGAAAGAGGGAAAAATGAGATCTATGACCTGAATTGCTCACATAAAGATATCATTTTAATAGAGTCTTTAAAGGTGTTTTATTCAATCTTAATATCCCAAATTTGAAAGATAATTAATCTATTTCAACTATTCATACCTCATCATAACCCAGTTTAAGCCAGTTCCCATAAGAAAGTTTAACTCTCATTATTATTGAAAATTGCATATCTTTAAATTAACCCATTCATTTGCTAATTACACTCTATTTCAGGAAAATTCTTCTGTTAACTTCACTAGAGGACAGAGGAAAATATAAGACTGGATTTTGAATTCAGATTATTTTTATGCATTGAAATGATAGTTATTATATATATTAGTTATATGTATATACATATATATAGTTGTATATGTATATGTATTATGTATATTTATATGTATATATATATACATTTTAATCCTAACTCAAGGATATTTTTTCCATTGATTTTTAGAGAGAGTGGAAAGGAGAGAGAGAGAGATAGAAACACCAATGTGAGGGAGACGCATCTATTGGTTGCCTCCCACATGCCCCCTACCAAGGGCTGGGAGCCTGCAACCCAGGTAAGTGCCCTTGACTGGGTCATACCCAAGACCCTTTGTTCCACAGGCTGATGCTCTATCCACTGAGCAACTGGCTAGGGCTATTGGTTATATTTTTAACTTCAATATTATTTTAACATCATTGAATGATAAAATAATATATATTGCTTATTTTTAAACAAATACACAGGAAACAACAATAATCTTTTAAGCAATCACCCTGTAAAACTTTAAATTCACTGACATCCTTGTCATTTATTGATAATATATATAAATGTATAGATTTTGTTTTATTTTTTTAAATTTGTATGACTGTATCAATAATTCTTTCCTTTAGGGTGAATCTGAATTTAAAAAATAAAAATGTAGTAGTTGAATAGTGTATGGTGAAAATAAATAATGCAAAATAATGACGTGTACACTTTTGGAGGAACAGTATTAAGGATCAAGTACCTGTGGAGTTTAATCCTAGGACTATAAAAAAAAATGACATGGCTTTAAATAACTTGAATAAAGTTTTAGGGTCAGGTTCTGCAAAACAGGACAATTTATATCAATTTGGTTCATTGTTTTGAAAGCTGAATTTAAAAATATGAAATTACCTAATACATGCAAACTAGATTGTATTTCTCAAAATATCAGATTGCAAAAAATGCTACATCATATGATAAAAGAAGAAAAGTAAAAGTTCCTTGTAGTCTTTTCCTCCTGTGAAAACCAGTGTTAACAATTGCATATATATTATACTAGAGGACAAAGAAGAGAGAGAAAAATTTTAAAGAATAAGTAAATATTTTCTTTCTGTTTTTAATATGTTTTTATTGATTTTTGAGAGAGAGAGAGAGAGAGAGAGAGAGAGAGAGAGAGAGAGAGAGAAACATCAACGAGAAACACCAATTGGCTGCCTTCTGCATGTCCCTTACTAGGGATCAGTTAGGAGGAGCCACTAACCCAGGCATGTGCTCTGACCAGGAATCCAACTGGCAAACTCTCCCTGGTGCATGGGACCACACCCAGCCAACTGAGCCACACTTGCTAAGGCAAGAAGGAAATATTTTCATCGTCTAAGAGGGAGTAAAAGGAACCATATTTACCATCATAACTCAAGCAAATAGAAATCTAGAAAACATGTGAAAAAAAAATGTTTGTTCCTGAGAGAAGGAGCAAAAAAAGGTTTAAGGTTACTTACTGACTGAGGGCAGTTTTATGGCCCCAGTGAGGAGATGGAAAACTCAAACAGAACTTCTCTCACAATAATTAATTGATAAGTAAGGCAGAAAACCAGCAAAGATTTAGAAGACTAAAACAATGTGCCCTTACTGCAATCAGCAACAGTATAATATACATTTTCCCCAAGTAAAGAATAGAATATTTACCAAGATAAACCTTATTTTGGGGCATAAATCAAGTCTTAATAAAGGTAAAAGGAATAACATCATATCATGTATATTCTCTGAACATAACAGAATTTTAAAAAAATATATCAGGAAGCTATCCGGAAAACCCCTACATTTTGAAAATTAGTAAACTTCAAAATAATTTATGCATGTCAGTTTGGCTCAGTGGTTAAAGCGTTGGCTTTCAAACTGAAGGGTCTTGGGTTTGATTCCTGGTTAAGGGCATGTACCTCAGTTGCATGTTCGGCTCCCGGTCCTGGTCAGGGTACCTGTGGGAGACAATCAGTCCATCAATGTGTCTCTCTCATAACAATGCTCCTCTCTCTCTCTCTTCCTCCCTTTCACTCTCTCTAAAAATCAATGGAAAAAATATTCTCAGGTGAGGATTTAAAAAGAGAGAGAGAGAGGGAGGGGATCAATGATAGAGAAAAGAAAGCAAAACTACAAAAGCTATAGGCACTACATGAATGATATGGGAATATTAGGGGGGAAAAACCTGAATGCTGATAAATTCAATATAGTAAATATGAACATATTTTTGAAAAAAATCCAATATTTATAACAATGCAGAAAACTATAGAAGAAATTGATCTGAACAGCCATATGTGTACTTAAAAATGAATCCATTGTTAAAAATATATTATGTATGGAGTTTCCTCAAAAAACTGGAAATGGAACTCCCATTTGACCCTGTGATCCCACTTCTAGGAATATATCCCAAGAAACCAAAAACACCAATCAGAAATGTTCATTTTAAATATATTATAATTATATTTATTAATTACACCCCAATAAAAGTTAAAAAATAAATTTAAAAAATATGTTCAGTGAAAATATGTAATTTTTTTCACAAATTTAGTATTTTACCTTCTAGGTCATTTTTTCAAGATAACATACCTTTAATTCATAACCACAATAAGGATCAGACACTCTAATTACAATGAAACACTTTGACTAAAAACAGGTATAAAATAAATTGCTAAAACTGAAAAAATATTAAGTTGAAATATGTAAAAGAAAGACATTTCTAAAACATATTTTAAAATAGACATACTTATCCCAACCAAGAATTCCTATTTCTTCAATAAGGCTTGAGTAGAACTGGGGAGGGGGAGGTAGTGCATGTATTTCTTGTTTATTCTTTAAAGCAACTTCCTGTTTAAAAGAAAAAACTTGGATCAGCTGTGGAATGCCAGACGATGAATTGTTAGTACCTGATTACACAAAATAATTTCATAATCTTCTCTGTGCCTAACTAAAGTGTCCATTATTTTTACAGGAAATCCAGCTGAATCTTTCCACTTCTCATAAAAAAGAAAACACACACACAAAAAAAATATACTATGTAACATTTAAGGAAAATATGGTGCCAATTATTCCAAAAAATGAGAGGTGGTAACGCTTCTCAACTCATTTTATGAAGCCAGCATTTATCCCAAAACCAGACATGACAGTAAAGAAAAGAAAAATACAGATCATTACCTCCTACGACTATAGCCTCAAAGAACCTTAGAATGTCAGCAAGTGGAATTCAATGATTTATAAAAGGTAGAGTATATCTCGAAAGATTCGAGTTCATTCTAGAAATGCAGTGCAATAGTCAAAAATCAACCAATGTAATTTACAACATTGACGTACCCCCAAAGTACCATGTAAACATTTCTATAGATGCAGAAAAAGCATTTTAAACAGTTCAACACCCATTCATGATTAAAATCCTGAGAAAATGAAGAAACATTCCTTTACCTGAAAAAGAACATCTATAAAAAACCTACAGGTAACATTATATTAAACAGTGAAGGCCAGGAAGCTTTACTCAAATATCAAGAACAAGGCAAGAATATATATTTTCATTATGTTTAATTAACAGTGTCCTGAATATCCTAGCATGTGCAATAAGGACATAAAACAATGAAATACTGGCTGGAAAGGAAGAAATACAATTATTCATTTTATTTGATGGCATAAAAATCCAAGAAATCCACAGAAAGGCTAGTCAGTATATTTAGCTAATTTGCATTGTGTACCAAAATCAAGTGTAGTTCTATATAATAACAAATAATTGGAAATTGAAGTTAAAGAACACTACCATTTACAACTATAAATTATTAACAAAAAATCTAAAATTTAATAAAATATGGATAAGATTTATTAATAAAAGCTACAAAATATTACTGAAGGAAATTAAAAAAATTAAATGAAGAAATATATTATAAGTGAGAAAACCTACTATTAAAATGATAGTTTTCAACAATTTGATCTCTTAATAGAATGCTATCCTAATAAAAACACAGCAAGCTAATTTTTAAAAGAAGGAGGAGGTAAAAGTTGAAAAACTGATACTCAAAAGTATATGGAAAATCACAAAATCTAGATAAATTAAAAAACCTTTATAAAATGTGAAAAATATATCAGGAAATATTAGGCTATGAAAATAATAAAACAAAAAATCGAATTTGACAGAAAAAAAATTTTCAACTGAAATCACCTGAACATTTTAAATATTCACTAAGAAATTTATTGTTTGTTCCTAGGAAAAATTAAATGACATATAGGGACTTAAATTTTTAAAAAAAGCATTTCAAATATTGTGATATGTGTTCAAAACCATAATATATTATAACATACTATAACATAACATACTATAACATATCATAACATAACATAACATAACATAACATAACATAACAACATAACATATAATATAATCCTAGCTGCCCTCCTCTGCCAGCCTGTTTGCCCCTATCCACTCTCCCCTGCCAGCCTGATCACCCCTAACTGCTCCCCTGCTGGCCTGATTGCCCCTACCTGCCTCTGCCTCGGCCCCCGCCACCGTGGCTTTGTCCAGAAGGAGGACTGGACGACAGGAAGATGTCAGGTCGACCCAGTCTAATTAGCATATTACCCTTTTATTAGTATAGATAGATACAAAAAAATAGAGTATCATTGTACTAAATTACCCTAATGCCATCATCTTTTTTATCCCTGAATTCTTCCAAAGAATAATCCATGTGTGCTGCTTTCACTTACTTCTTAGCCATTCACAAATATGGACAAAGTTTCTACTTGTGTTAACTTATAATAAAAACAGTTCTCTGCCTTTTTATCATTCTTTGTGTAAATAGTAAGGGCTGTAGGGCATACTGATAAGAATTGAAATCACAACTCTGGGACCAGGAATATGTTAGCCTCTATAGTGCTCTAGTTCCTTTTATATAAAATTTCTTTATCCTATATAATAAAAGGCTAATATGCAAATAGACTGAATGGTGGAACAACTGGACAACCAGTCACGGTGATGTGCGCTGACCACCATGGTGTGCACACAGATCATGGCAGGTGTCGGCCGCAGTGGGATGGTGGAGCAGGGGAGCGGGGGCACCAGATCAAGATGGGGCACTGGTCACTGTCATCGGGGTGAGCCCCTAGTGGTTACTGAAAATTCTTTGCTCCCACGCGCCCTGGTCCCACTTGGTGCTCACACCCGTGACCGGTGCTGGCCCCACTCGCACCCACTGCTTGCACTGGAGCCGCCATTCGCACCCGCTGCTGGCGCCAGGTGTGGGAATCCAAAGAAGACACAAACAACTAAACTTATAGACTTGGGAAGAATTCCTTCAGGAAATTGAGTCCAAGCTGAATCAATAGGCTTCTGTATTAAAGGGGAAATAATGTGCACATCTTTAGGATGGAAAATGAAAGTAACACCTTATGAGGACTTTGTATTGTAGATATTTGAGTAGGTAGTGAGAGTGGTAGTAGAAGAGAAAATGCAGACAATTGGTGCCAAGTCATGATGAAGATTTGAACCATGTTTAGGTACCTGGGCTTATTCTTAAGCAAAGATGTTCTCAGTGAATGTGAGAACATCTTTCTTTCATCTGTGCCCAGGGAATGATTATGTACATATCATAGAAAATCAAAGTATATTTCTTGAAAGTCTATGATTCATATGTGTCAAATGAGACATCAAAGTCATCTCATTATCTGATGGTCATGCCAGGAAACCCATGTGGGTAACTCTTTAGGCAGCTAGAAAACCCATGAATAATAATTCTACCAGCTCCACATCATAATATTGAATCAAAAATTCTGAAAAATAAATGTCTTCTATCTTCCTGCTTTATAATAATGAGGTAACAAATGATAACAAGAAAAAATAATTAGTAGTTATTTTAGTCTAAGGATTACCAAGCAGTCTCAAATTCTATTATGGGAGGGCTGCAGAATAGAGAATAAAAGGGCTTTCCCCCTGACTTAGGGATTTTAGCAACTATTGTTTATCTCTTTTTCCAATTCTTTCCCCAGATGCCTGCCCACAACCTCCTAAAGGTTATACAGGGTTTCCTTAGATATCTCTGTCTCTGAAATGTTATATTGTTAATTTTTGACTAATAGAATTTAGTATTTCTTTGAGATATAGGTTTATTTAAAAAATAATTGGTATGGTTTATAGGCATCTATATATTTTTGGCAGTAACCCAGAAATACTAAGGAGGGTATATAAGATGTTAAGAATTTACATTACTATTATTTTAAATCTATTTTGTATTTATTTTTATTCACAAATATTTCACTTCAGGTTATTTTTTTAAATTCATGTATTGAGCCGTTGCATAATTAGGCATTCCTGAACTCATAATTATAAATCATTGTAAGATACAGAGTAATGCATCATGATGATAACTTAAACTTTCATGGCTTATTGCATTTTCTTTTACTTTTAAGAAAAACAGAATTTTGCTCACTCCAATGCTTCTATTTAATAAGTTTGAAAAATTGAGACTTTTGTACTCTAGTCTAAGGAACTTGGAACTCAACCTACTTCAATAATAGCCAGCTGACAAGGGTCTGTCTGGAGAACCTAATTGGTATGAGTGAAGCACAGTACAAGATGGCAGCTCAGTTTGTATGCAAGAGTCAGTGTAAAAAGTGTGACACTAACAGTGAAGCAGTAAACAGCAAGCCAACTGTTCAGGACCAGTCATTCAAATGGACAAAAGGTCACTTTCTTTTGTCTGTTTCTTACAAAAAGTTTCTTAGAGGCGGGAGATAGAATAAATGAATTTTTCATGAAATATAGTGCCTGAGGAAAAGAAATAAAAATGTCTATTCCACCTTGTAGACCTAGAGCAAAGCAAAGGCCTGTAGACAAATGTCATAAGCAAAGCTGACTGTTTCTCCTGCCAATACAGTGGGAACGGAGTTTGGCAGTGACTAATGATATATCGATTTCTCTTAGATGATAAAGGAATATGTGAAAACCTGGATGATAAAGGAATATGAGAACATCTTTCTTTCATCTATATTCAGGGAATTATTTAGAATTCCCTATATCAGAGCAAAATCTAGAACTTTGTTTTATCTTATACAGCACATGACATTAATATTTTAATACCCAGGGAAATATCCACACATATTTCTGTTGGATTGCTGGGAATTTTGTAATATTCTCATTGCATCTGTTATGTAGACAATTAAATTTGAATTCATAATTATAAGGTACATTAAAGAAGTATATTAGTTAATATCCTCTTCCTTATTGCTGATAGTTCTCTAAGCAATCGTTATAGGTCCCACTGTAAATTCTATGATCTTATGTAGGGAAGAATTAAAGAGAAATATATTTTTAAAAAGAAAGAAAGACATAGAGAGACTGATAAAAATGTATAGCAAAAGAAAGGACAGAAAGGAATCAAATAAGGAAAGAGGAAGAAATAAGGGGTAGAGGGGGGGAGGAAAAGACTGACTTAACAGTGCAAGATATATGATTATAGCTAGGTAATAAATTAGAAACTAAATGCATATGAGTGTTATAATGGGTCAACACTATTTTAAACCACTCAAGAATCACATGCATTTAAAATATTAGAATGTCCATCTAAAATGAATATGTATTTCTAGATGTTACGTAGGTAAACATAAAATTGTCTCAATGAATAACTTTAATGGTTAACCTATATTATCCCCACTCATATCAACCCATTTAGCATGGTCCTTTTTTTTAAAATCTTAAAGCAAAGAAACCCTACTTCTGTGAGAGTTACTAGATTTTCTCTACTATTAAACTTTTTTTTCATTCTTTTCCCCTTTCTCTCCTTCCCTATCTGCTTCTTATTTTCTTCCATTTTCTTTCTTTATTCTTTCTTTCCTTCTACTTGATATTCTTCCTGCCTTTCTTATTTCATATTTCTTCTTTTAATTCCATGTAATATCTACTGAATGAAATTTCAGTAGGGTTATATTAAAAGTGTTGTCATTATCCTCTATAAAAGCAAATAAAAAGAGGCAATATAATGAAAAATGTCTAAGTAATGTCAGATAATGGAATAAATAAATGAAATTAACTGAAAAACAGTTCAAAATAAAAGGCAGGCAATTAAATAGCACCTTCCTGTTTTTTACTAATTGCTCTTGGTTTTGGTGACTAAAAAGCTAAGGTGGAGGTAAATCCCCTTACCTTAGGGAATACAATAGCAGTGGAGGTGGGCGGAGCTCCTTCATCTTATATGGACCTTATTGAAGGGACTACCTTAAGAATACAAGAATAGGTTCTGCTCCAGGTAAATATAACCCTTAATCTTACTATGAAAACAAACAGCAAATATCCTGAGTCAGAAGTAGTGGGAAATGTTATGATTTGACAAAATAACAACAACAAACACACACCAAGAACTAATTTATCATAAGTAAACAAGAGCATGATATTAGAGGACATCAACCTTCTAGTAGCCAAAAACACAAAGGTAGAGAATTTCTGCATGTACTACAGCACTTAAGCCATACATTTTCAAAGTTTTCTATAAATATATTAAATTTGCTTAATTATAAAGAATGAGATCTGAAGGGATTTACATCAGTGTTAAAACATAATTTACTTTAAATAGAGATGTTAAAAGTCATCAAATTCATGATATTAAAAGAAAAGTGCTGATTTTGACCATCATTTTCACATTTAAAAAATCATTATTCTAGTCCCTGTTTTCCATTTTGTGTCATATATATTTTTCACACATTTTAGCTTCTAGTTGATGGATGTATAAGGAGAAGATTTATTAAAAAAATATTATATGCAGTGTGCCTATCAAGTTATAATTCTCCATGGGGGGGGGAGCACAAAACGAAATATGATGCATATGGCACTTCTCTGCTCCCACACTGAGCTGAACACCTATCTTAAAAAATCTGGAGCACCTGACATATATTGAATGATGGTAGTTTTCTTTTAGCTTTCATCTTCCAGCAGACTATTTCTTAATAGCTATAATTTTAATAGTTATCAAGTAGGTATTAATACTCTCCTAAAGAAGAGTGTCAATTAAGGCTTTTTATAGGTTAGACATATTTTGTTTGCTTTTTGACAGTACTTTTATCAAACTGAAAATGTATGATCTTTATTTTTAAAGAAATGATTGAATTAGCAAATATATTCTTTAAAGACAACTCTATTGCTTTTGTAAGTCTATTATCTATAAGGCACAAGGATCCTGTTTCATACTTCTATCTCAGATCCAATGAGAGCACCTGGCACATAGTAGGGGCATCCATTTATAGAATGCAAGAATACAATACTTATTCACTTAATTTCCTTTGTACCTTTCATATTGAATAAGAACACAACTGTTGAGAGCATTTAATTGTGTGGGTTCATGGAATGGAACCTCGTATCCTCTTGTGTGTCTGTGTTGCTGGGAGACCTAGGTTACTGCCTACAATTTGTTTTTGTGCTGAATAAAGCTGCAGAAACCCAATCCAACAGTTTTTGGCAAGGAAGCTCCTTTTCATCATTCACCTCCCTCCCTGGGGACTTGGAGAGCCTTCTCTCCTTGGAAAGCTTCAGCATTTGCAACTCTTTACACCTACTGTGTCCCTTGAGGTATATTATTTTTCCAAATTTCAACAGGAAAGTTGGATTGGTATTTCCTCACACTATTTTTTCACGCTTCTTTCAACTTTCAAGAAAATAAGAATCACCTGATAGCAGCATCTGTATTGCTGCTTCTGTCATCAACTCTTGACTATAATTAACATAATTCTACCTAATTTATCTAACATGGCACCCTATTCTTAGCCTTCTATTAAAATCTTTCTTAGGAATTCACCCGAATCTTTCCTTGATAACGATCCTCAGTATGGTACATGGCTTAATGATTCCAGACATAATCAGCATAAAGATTATCTTCTGGGTCTTTATCCTCAACCTTTTGAAATGTTAGTTTTACCATAAAAGTACTAATCAGATGGTCACCATAATTAATAATGGTACTTTTGATTAAGGATTTGTTTTACACATGTGCAGCTAAACAATTGTAATCCTAATTTATTTAGAGCCTCTCTTTTCTATCATGCTACAGAAACAGAGAAAGAGGAAAAGTTACTATTATGTGGCATTTCCCTAGTTAATATTTAACATGTTTTGAAAGTCATTTCAAAATCACAGCATTATATATAATATTTCCTGCTAAAGTACAAATCTTTCCTGATTCCTACACCAGGAATTGGCAAGCATTTTCTGCTAAAGGCCAGAGAGCATATATTGTAAGACTGCAGGCCATATGAGTGTCAAAGCTACCACGCTGCCTTTGGAGCGGGCAGGCAGCCACAGAGAAGAAACATAAATAAGCTGGCTGTTTACTTTGTTTTATTTATGGACACTTATATTAGTTTGCTAGAGCTGTTATAACAAAATGCCACATATTAAGTGACTTAAACACCAGAGATTTCTTTTCTGACAGTTTTGGAGGCCTGAAGCCCCAAATCAAGGAGTCAGCATTTTGGTCTCTTTAGAGAAGTTTCCCCTTAGCTTGTAAATGGCCTCCTCTCTGTGCCCTGTCATGGTCCCCACATGTGTGCCCACATCCACATGGTTGGCATCAAAATTTGTGTATTTGTGTGTCCAAACATTTAAAACTATAAAAAACCTTTTGTTAGCTCTTAGGCCCTTAAAATAAGCAGCAGAACAAATTGCACCCAAAGGCTTTAGTTTGCCAACTCCTGTCCCAGAGAACCATTACTTCCCTAAAGCATTTCAGGTGATCTGAATACTGTAAGTCAAATTACATATAACTTACAGTAAATTGTTGCTTTCCTGATGAGAAGACACTATCTTTGTTACAATTTAATTTTATATCTAAACAATAAAAATAACCTAATAGATAATATTGTTGTCTATTGGTGTCAAGTTCTGTTGGCTCCAATATTACCAGACTACTATTGCAGAGCATAACTTAGTTTGTCTTCATATTTTAACTTATCTTCCAAAAGATATGCATGTAAAAATAAATATCTTACATTTTCATATTAGTCAAAGTTTACTGCTCTGTTTCACATGCTTTATATCATTTAATTCTTACAATTTAGCTCTTAGGTGTAGTAAGAGCTAAATTCTTGTAATTTAGCTGTTAGTGGTAATATCTGCTCAATTTTCTTGCCAGTGTTAAATAACCAGCCACAGTTTTTGCTCTATTATTGATGAGAAAAAATATATAAAAAATTTAATAATGATGATATTATTCCCAGATTAAGAACAGATAATCTGGCCCTGGTCGGGTAGTTCAGTTGGTTAGACTGTTGTCCTGATAGGCCAAAGTTGCAGGTTCAAATCTCTGGCCACAGCACATGCAAAAATCACCTAATCTATACTAATAAAAGGGTAATATGCTAATTAGACCAAACATCTTCTGGACATCTTTCCAGACAAAGCCCACAGTGACGGGGGCAAAGGCAGTGGTGGTTAGGGGTGATCAGGCCAGCAGGGGAGCAGTTAGGGGGCGATCAGGCCACAGGCAGAGGCGGTTAGTAGCAATCAGGCTGGCAGGGGAGCAGTTAGGGGGTGATCAGGCTGGCAGGCAGGCGAGCAGTCAGGAGCCAGCAGTCCTGGATTGCGAGAGGGATGTCTCGGATTGGAGAGGGTGCAGGCCGGGCTGAGGGAACCCCCCCCCAATGTGCACAAATTTCATGCACTGGGCCTCTAATGAATACATAAAAACCAAGTGAAGCCCTAGCCAGTTTTGCTCAGTGGATAGAGCATTGGCCTGTGTACTGAAGGGTTTTATTCTGGTAAAGGGCACATACCTCAGTTGCAGGTTCAATCCCTGGCTCTGGCCCTGGTGGGTGCAGGAAGCAACAAATTGATGAGTCTCTCTCACATTGATGTTTCTTTCTGTGTTTCCCTCTCCCTTCTACTATCTCTAAAAACCAATGGGAAAATATCCTTGGGTGAGGATTAACAACAACAACAAAAGAGTGGAACAACAAATCAATGTTTCTCTCTCTTTCTCTAAAAATCAATAATAAAATATTAAAAAATGAATAGATAAACTAAGGCTCAGAGAGTTGAAATTATTATCCTATCTAATAATAGACAAACAGGGTAATTGACTGTACCTTCGCTACGCCTCCCATTGGCTAATCAGCGAGATATGCAAATTAACCACCAACAAAGATGGCGGTTAATTTGCGTACGTAGGCTCCAAGCAGCGAAGCGAAGACTGAAGGCGAGCCGGAGCTGCGAAGACGGAAGACGGAAGGCGGCTCTGGCCAGGGCCATGAAGACGGAGGACGGAAGGCAGCTCCAGCCAGAGCGAAGGCCTGGGTCCCAGGTGCAGGAGGAAAACCAGTGCCGGCAGCCAGGAGAAGGGAAGGCCTATTGCATGAATCTCTTCATGCAACAGGCCTCTAGTCATACAATAAGTAAGTTTAAAGCTTTACAGGGACAAGAGATTTCTGGTTTTTTATATTAATTTGGTGTAGACATAGACCAATTAAATGCTTTTTATCTTATATTTACACTCATAATATTTCAATACATTCATATAATATTCCAGAATTAAAAGTTGCACCTTCTGTAAATATTTACTATTCTTTTATTATATACAATGATAAACTTACTATTTAGGTTAACATAGATTACCATACATTATTACAATTTATATTTTTAAACTGCACTATGTAACAGCATCCAAAAGTAATTGAGACATATTCTAAACTAGTGGCCCCGTGCACGAAATTCGTGCACATTGAAAGGGAATTAATTAGAGGAAAAATTTTAATATTGCTATTTGCCTTTTCTCTATAATAAAAGTGTGAGAGATAAAAGGAAATGAGTACAATGTATATGAAAATAATACATAAT
>NW_005355799.1:488205-489186 GCF_000412655.1 Myotis brandtii | reverse complement strand
ACATTGTCGAAAATCCCCTCTGAGAAGGAGAACTTTCCCACCAAATGCAACATTCAAATTCATAATTTCTCTTAGTAATTTCTCTATGGCATTTATAGCATGACTGGATGCCATGGTGCATTCATCAATAATTAGAAGTTGGGCCTTTTTAATGATTTCAGCAACTTTGCTCTTTATATCGAGTCTAGAAATTAAAGTTTCATTTAATGGAATTGGTAATTTATATTGGGAATGAAAGGTTCTTCCACCAAGAAGTAAATTTGCAGCAATTCCTGTAAACGCTGTGGGTAAAACAGTACCACCATGACCTCTAATATAATTTGTTAAAACTTTATACAGATATGTTTTTCCACTACCACCTGGACCATCCAAGAAAAAGCATTTGGGGTGTACAGTTTGATCTTCGATGGCTGAAGTAATAGTCGGAAAGGCTGCCAACTGTTGATTATTCAGAGAATTTATCAAAGCCTCTGCCCTTTGTTGCTCATACAATTGATCACATGTATTTGCATTTGTTAATAAAGGATAGTCGGGAAGTTTGAAATGTGAACATTTCATTCCATGCAATGTGAATACCTCCTGAACTTCATTAAGGGCGTGCGTTTCACAGTTTACACAGGCACCTTCTCTTCGGTGTAATTTCCAACAGAAATCTTCAATAAAATGAGATTTATTCCCATCCCATAATTTGTCTGCAGCAGAAGGATATCCAAACACACATATATATGCAAAAAGTTGCCGTAGTTGTTTGGGAATATTAAGGATGATTGCATCGTCAATGGTATTTTTCCAGATAGTGTCATCAAGTAATAATCCCAGGTGTTTAGCAGCTTCATGAAATATATCCTAAGTTACACCTCCTGCAGTTCGCAGATCCTCAAAATTTACCGCACCTTTTACATGCAGAAGCAAAAGTCTAAGGTAATATTGTTCTGGTTCTCTAAAGCTCACAGTGATCAGTCTACCTAATACTTTATTCCC
>NW_005355799.1:487847-488125 GCF_000412655.1 Myotis brandtii | reverse complement strand
TGCATCAGAGTCTTCTCTATTCAATAAGAACCAAGCCATCAAAGTCGAGTTATGCCTTTTAGCCCTATCTAAAACTTCAGCAAAATCATCTGCATGAAAAAATAAATTCTGATCATTTGGCAAATGAGTAGCTAATCTTGTGATTGCATGAGATTGGTCATGCGTTCGCATTCCAAAAAGTCTCCAAACAGCCTCAGGAGCACTCACATACCTGGAGTCAATGAAGTCCTGTACTTCATCATGATTGATAATATTTTTTTCAGAAATTTGAATATTTG
>NW_005355799.1:486843-487258 GCF_000412655.1 Myotis brandtii | reverse complement strand
TTTGCTTTGATGAAATTTATCCAATTGGCCTCCATTTTTTAATATGAATCCACGATAAACTGTTGAGTTAATTTTCCTGCATTTAAAATAGGATTGAACGTGTCCCACACAGAGAGATGAAATCCATAATACTGCATTTGTGTGACTCGTGTCCTTACACTTTGTCTAGTATTATTGTCGATTACACTGTTGTCTCTGAGTCTTAGTCAATATCTGTTTCCCAGCCTTTTTCACCATGTAGAAAAAGAATAGGTATGTTATGGCATCTAATGTAGGAAATATGATACTCTTTTGTTTCATTTTAGTGGCATTCAGATTATTGGGATATGGTTTACAATGAATGAGCAAGTCCCTTTCAAAAGGAGGTTCTCCATCTTCGTTTCTGAATATGACAGCAACCTCAGTTACATGGGGA
>NW_005355799.1:484596-486807 GCF_000412655.1 Myotis brandtii | reverse complement strand
TATTTAATTGCCATTGTTACTTCTGTGGGAGCAATACCTTTTGCTGCTGCTTCAGATTGGGCTTCCTTTTCTACCTCATCTAGCATCTTGTACAATTTTGTTAATTCATTGATTTCATGCATGAGGTTGTTGATGTTGATCATGAGTCTTTCTGAGCAGCCCTGGTTTTCTGGCATTGCTAATCTTTGAATCCGGGAGGGCCGGATGGTGGCTGGGCGGGTGGCGGATCGCCGCGGTCCAGCACGCCAGCCCCGGGTCCCCAATTGCCTGCGGCCCGGTTTCCAATCACGATCACAATCATGGCCGCAGGGTCCAGCCGCCCAGGGCAGCACATGGGGGTCCCAGCTGGGGGCGGGGCTTAGGTGGCACATGGGTCCCCAGATGGCTGTTCGCACTGGCCCACCCTGACTGAAGTATGCAAATTAGCCTCCATCTTTGTTGGTGGTTAATTTGCATATCGTGCTGATTAGCCAATGGGAGGCATAGTGAAGGTATGGTCAATTACCATGTTTGTCTATTATTAGATAGGATAGGAAAAACAGTCATGAAAATATTTAATTATCATGTCATAAGACAAATGTAAATATGGATCTATTAGAAATTAAATTATACATAAAATGTATGTATTTTGGGTCAGATCTGTAGAAAATTGATTAAGAATTAAGTAGCATCTGAGAAAAACTTTGAAATAGATAGCATTTCATTTCAATGATTGTGGGTACACAATTATGTCTCTTTCCAACTGAACTCACACTAAAATTTCATGAGATATAAAAAATAAAAATGTAATTATAGCAGTACTGAAAATTCAAAAGGGATCTTATAATTATATGAAGGGAGTAAGTAAATTCTGGAAAATTCTCTGCAAATTATTGAGAACCCATAACTTCATGCCAGGGAAAACTGCCAAAGTGTAAGTTCACTAGCAGAATACTGGAATTGCAATAAAATATAAAGAACAAAAAGAGCAGAATCTAAAGATTGGAGTGGATCACTGTAGTCACCTGGGAAATTAATTAAAAATTAAGATAACAACTAAGGCAGAACTCCTCTGGTTTGGTTATTTACTTATTTTATTTTTGGTTAAAAATGAATATAAAAATATAGATTTAATAATATTTCATATTATTATAGTGAAAGAGAAAGAAAGTAACTTTGATCAGTGCAGTTAAAAAAGGAAGGGGGCAGAAACAACAAAACAATAAACAAATTAATTGAGTAAAATATTTAAAGAAAACACAAAATCATCACAATTATAATGAATAGGAATAATTTAAATTCCTCAATTAAAATATAGAGGGTGAAGTTTTCTTAGAAACATAAATCTGCTATTTTTGAATCACTTCATATGTCCTCCAAATTAGAATATTTTCAGAAAGAAATATCAACAAATTCATGAATATCCCAAATGTACATTATAAGTAACATAAGGAAAAACATAAGCTTTTATTTACATACTAGAGGCCCGTTGCATGAAGATTCATGCACTAGGCCTTATTTCCCCTGGCTTCCAGCACCAGTTTTCCTCTGACACCCAGGACCCAGACCTTCACTCTGGCCACCGCCTTCCATCTTCGCTCTGGACACAGTCTTCACTGTGGCTGGAGCCTTCAGTCTTTGCTACTCGCTCCGGCAGGAGTCTTCAGTCTCAGGCCAGAGCTGCTCCTGTAGCTCCTTCCACTCCCCACCCTTCCCCTCATAGCTTGATCGCTGCTTCGCCTGCAGACCTTGCCAAGGGGCTCATGGGTTCCAGAGGGTCGCCTTGCCTGCGGCCCGGCTTTCCGATCACGATCATGATCCGGGCCTCAGGCAAGGTGGCTCCTGGGTACTGGGGGGCCGCCTTGACTGTGGCCCGGCTTTCCGAACACGATCACGATCACGGGCCGCAGGCAAGGCGGTTCCTGGGTCCCGGGGTGCCAACTTGCCTGCGGCCCGGTTTCCAATCACGATCACAATCATGGCCGCAGGGTCCAGCCGCCCAGGGCAGCACATGGGGGTCCCAGCTGGGGGCGGGGCTTAGGTGGCACATGGGTCCCCAGATGGCTGTTCGCACTGGCCCACCCTGACTGAAGTATGCAAATTAGCCTCCATCTTTGTTGGTGGTTAATTTGCATATCGTGCTGATTAGCCAATGGGAGGCATAGTGAAGGTATGGTCAATTACCATGTTTGTCTATTATTAGATAGGACTAGAGGCCTGATGCATGAAATT
>NW_005355799.1:452395-484356 GCF_000412655.1 Myotis brandtii | reverse complement strand
CTCCCCTTCCAGCCTGATTGATGCCCAATTGCTCCCCTGCCAGCCTGATTGCCCATAACTGCCCTCCCCTGCCAACCCGATCATCCGCAACTACCCTCCCCTGCTGGCCCGATTGCCTCCAACTGCCCTCCCCTGCCGGCCTGGTGGTATCTTGTGGTGGCCATCTTATGAAGGTCATCTTGTGGTGGCCATCTTGTGATGATGTGAGGGTGTGACACCACCTAGGCTTTTATTAGTATAGATACATTAAGAAAGAAACTTCAAAGACTAAACAATTTGGTTATGGATCTGAACTTCACAGCAAAACAAAGAGGCAAGGATAGTGCAAAAGAGAAGAAAGTGTGGTCATATTTAAGAACAGAAGTGCCATTAGCCAAAGTCACTAGCAGAGGGCTGCTCCCTGGTCCTTCATCTTTCGTGGAGCTGGAGCACTTGCCTCTCAACGGGACAATAGCACTGAGAGGCGGCGGAGTAGACCTCAGTCCCGTGGCAGCCATGAACCCGCCTCCCAGTTTCCGGGGTCAGCTCTGTGAGCCTGGCGGCAGTGCTGCCTGTCCTACAGACATCCAGAAGAGGTGGCAGGGAGTGAGGAGGAGGAGCCCGGGCCGAGGAGGCGATGATCACAGCCCAGGATCCTGCCCATCGGCCTGGGGTTCGCAGCAGGAGCAGCTGCTCATCCTGGTCAGCTGAGCGGCGCTCCCACTGTGGTAGCACAGTGACCATCAGGGGGCAGCTCCTGTGTTGAGTATCTTCCCCCTGGTGGTCAGTGCACATCATAGCGACTGGTCGACAGGTAGTTCTGGTACTTTTGCTGTTTGGTTGCTGGGCTTTTATTATATAGGATAGTATGTAAATGTTATGGGTCTGTCCTAATAAAAATATCACATCTTAGAAAACAGGAGAAAATAGACAAGAGAATGACGAAAGTCCAATATATATTGATTGTAATATAAAAAACAGTTTGAAGTAAAGGGAGAAGCCAGAATAAGGGAGGAAATGGGAATTAAGGATGTTATATTAAGTGCTTACCAGAACATCACTAAATATATAAAGTAAAACAAAACCAAAACATATGTTTAAAAAGCAGAAGACATTTTAAACATTTAATGAAAATTGACTATTAACCAAGAAAGACACATTTTAATTTAACTAATTAACAGATTTAACTCATTTAAAGAAAAAGAAATTTCAGATTGTTTAATAAAACAAAACCCAATTCATCACTTAAACAGGAGACATATTTAAAAATAATTTTAAAGGCTAAAAATAAATGTAGGAGGAAATACCTAACACAATTCAATTCCTGTTAGTAAAAGTTCTTAGCCTTAATTCAGCACATCTACTAAAGGAATTGCTGAAATATAAATAAAGAATGTTAAGGATAGTTAAGGGGTAAAAATAAAGAAAGCAGAAGCAAGGAAATAATTATAAAAGAATAAATTAATGAGTTACTGTAAGAGACAGTAGGAGCTCTGCTCAGCACTGCTGTGCTGAGTTGCCCTGAGTTCATATATTCTTCTAAATTCTCCAATTTGACTACACCAACCACAGGGCAGGCTCCTTCTCGAACCCTGCCTACTGTACTAAGTGTTGGGTCTGAGCTCCTCTGCCTGGGCCTGGACCTCCTATGACACCTGGTCTTAGCTGGAGAAGCCATGAGAAGTTGGGGTGTAGAAGAATGAGTCTTTATTGCAGAAGCCAGTGGCCATATAGCCATCAGACAAAACAGTCCTTTACAGCAATTCCATATAGGCAGCCGCATACCAGCTGGTAAATACATATCTTTCCCACACAGTAGTAGCAGTCTCAATACCCAAAGCTATTATCTGCGCAGCTGCACATTGCCCCTAGACTCACCGCTTCACATCGTAGTGGTATCTAAGCTCTCTGCCTTAGCAGCTTCTCCAGCCTTTCTGGCTCAGCAGCTTTTCCTGTCTCCCCTGCACACATCAGAGCTACATCCTCTGAGCCTGCCTCAGCTTCTCGAGCACACTCCCCTGCCCAGCACACTGGCTGGTCTCTGTAGCCTCACATAGTAACTACCTCTGAGCTTATGTCTCTCAGCTCCATCTAAGCTCTCTAGTCTTTTTCCCTCTCTTGCTTCTCCAGCCTTAGTAACATACTTTTAATATTACTTACACAAAAGAGGCTAGTTGCCAACAGTGACTTCAGTCATTTGGCTATAGAAGGGCACAGCATACCGTGAGATCTCTTTGGCCTTATGGTATCTCAGCCTTGAATATTTGATTAAGAGACCCATGTTCAGAGCGGCCTTTTTTTTTCTTTTAAAAAATTTATTTTTTTGGGTGACATTGGTAAATAGGATCATATAAGTTTCAAGTATAAATTTCTATGATACAAGATCTGTATATTGCACTGTGTACCCACCACCTAAATTCAAACCATTTTTCGTGACTATATATTATGCTCTTCCATCCCCACCCTACAACCCCCTTCCCACTCCCTTCCCTCTGACAATCACCACACTGTTCTCTGTGTCCATTCAGTTTCAGTTTTATATCCCACATATGAGAGACATCATATGGTTCTTAGCTTTTCCTGACTAGCATACTAGCAACAAGGCCTCCAAATAAAAAAATGATTAAAAAAGATCAATTAAACATAAATAGAGGACATTTAAAAATATCATGAGAGGTTACCTTGTATAATAACATCCAAATAAATTTTAAAAGCGACATGAAACAAATGGTTAGTTAGAGAAATATAATTTACATAGTTTACCACTGTCAAAATGAAAGGTTTAAACTGACCAATTTCCAAAGAAAAAAACTGAACAAGTCACTATCAGACTTCCTACAATCAATATACAAAAAAGCATCGGATTGGTGAATTTCAGTCCCATCATCAAAGAACAGATAATTCCAATGATTCTTAAATTGATCTATAATATAAAAAAACAAACTTGCAATATATTTATTTATTTATTTGATTTTTGATAGCAAAGTATAGCATTATATGGTGTTCTAATAAAAAATAATCTTCAATAGAATGACAGAATGACCTCAATAATGGAAAACTGAAAATATTTTATGACTTTTCAGCATTTAGTTCAAGAATCCTGATAGTATTTTGTGTTGTAAAACTAGTTAATCTTAGTAGATAATAAGAAAAATTATATGATCATCTCTATATCTTACCTAATAATAGACAAACATGTAAATTGACCATCCCTTCACTACGCTCACCAGCCAATCAGGAGAGTATGCAAATTAACCCAACAAAGATGGCGGTTAATTTGCATACATAGGCGCAAAGCAGCGGAGCGAAGACTGAAGGCTCTGGCCAGAGCAGTGACTGGCCAGAGCAAAGGCCTGGGTCCCGGGTGCCGGAGGTAAACCAGTGCCAGCAGCCTGGGGAGGGGAAGGCCTATTTCATGAATCTCTTCGTGCAACGGGCCTCTAGTACAATAATAAAAGGAAAATGTCTCAATGTCTCCTACTAATTTCTATACCAGTACATAGGGTTTGAAACAAGAAATGGATTGGAGAAAACTTCTGAAAGCAAGTGTGAGTGAAGAAGTAGAGCAGAAAAGGAAATGAAAACACATACAGTATAAGATCACATTTTCAAAGTAAGCAATGGAGGAGACAGTGACTTCAATAAAATGGTAGAATAAGTGTTTTAAGCCCTCAACATCCCATGAAAACACCAATACTTATAGAGGAGAGTACCTTAAAATCACGACTTATTAATATTAAAAACAGCTTTTTGTTATTGAATAGCAATATAAAAATAAGCTGAAAATGATTTTAAATAAAATGTATTTATTAGCACTTTATTGACATGGCTAAAAACAGTGACATGTCAACAATAATGAATACATGAGGAACACAACTGGTACCCAGTTTTTCTTTACCAAACACCATTTACATGTCAACCAAACCAAGGCTCCTTAGAAAAGCCATTGATTCCAAGTTTGGAAACATCAAACTGGAAAATGATCATGAACAACTTTGTATGTCTAAAAGCATGAAAGCACATGAAGACTATGAAAAGGGATATGTCAAATGGACAAAAAATACAGTTTGAAGGTGTTCCAATGGCCAGAATTAGAATAATATAAACGTTAATAAATATAATGATTATAATCTGCTATCAAAAATGAAATAAATAGCCCAGCTGGTGTTGCTCAGTGGTTGAGCATCAACCCATGCACCAAGAGGTTACCAGTTTATTCCCAGTCAGGGCACATGCCTGGGTTTTGAGCTTGATCCCCAGTAGGGCATGTGCAGGAGGCAGCAGATATTGATGGTTCCCTCTCATCTATGTTTCTATCTCTTTCCCTCTCCTTTCCTCTCTCTTTAAAAATCGATAAGAATATATTTAAAAAATGAAATAATCATCCTTTAAAGCATAATGATATTTTTTAAAAGAAAAAAACTAATACCAACACAGGAGAATAGTATATAACTACTTGCTTTTAAAATTGTTTATAATGAACCTATTATGCATTTAATTTAACATTTCATATTTTTGAATCACAATAAAGTTTTTGTAAAGGTACTAAAAAATGTAAAGAAATAAACTTATTTTTCACCAATCATGATTATAATTATGCCAATTTCTTCCTCTAAAAATTGATTGATAATTTAAAAGATAACCACCTATCTTCCCCTTTAAAAGAAAAAAAATCAATTTAAAAAATGCAAAGGAATGGCAGATAGTATAGAAGCAATGATCAATTAGAATGTCATTATGTTTTCAAGCTTTAATGATATAATTAATTCATGTGTAGACTATCAAAAGACCCTAAAAATAGTGAAGTTATTGATTAAGAGAATATTTGTAAACTTCCAAAATATTATCCAATATAGTACTTGCTAATTCTAAAGTGAATGGTATTCTTTTATATTTTTGAGATATGGCAGTTATATCCTTTATAAAATGGTGTTCAAATTAACATTACTAAAAATGCGATAACCTTTTATCAAGTCCCTTTAAATGTGAATCAACACAAAGTACCAAGCATCATCTGTGAAGTGCTCTTACCAGAAATATTTACCCTGTATTCATGCAGTCCTTTAGATTAGAACAATTTCATAGTTTCCAGGAAATTTAGGGAATAGAGAAAGATGTTAAATAATAACTTGAGAAAATAATCATATGAATCCAGAACATAGCCCATTCTACAATCTATTAAGACACCTTTTCTTTTTACTTCAAAGTTATTTTTTTAGCAAAGTCAGGTTAATAAAATGTAACAACCAAGTGCATTAAGTAAACTTTTTTGAAAACATATAATAGATTTTTCCATCACAGTGGTACATTTGAGTATAAAATACATATAAATAATTTTTAAAAAATGCTTAAGTAGTTTTAAATTTAATGATGCAATATAATATCTTTATAAAAATAGCTGCATACTTAGTGGTGAAGTATTATGATTTTATTCAAATAGTTTTCAAACAAATAGCAACCCTTAAATATGTGATTCCTCTCCTTTATCTTTGTATCTCTCTCTCTCTCTCTCTCTCTCTCTCTCTCTCTCTGCCTTTAAGATTCATTCTTTGTCTTTAACATTTGCCATTTTAATTATGATGTGTCTAGGTGTGAGTCTCTTTAGATATAGATATAGATATAGAAATAAACTATAGATGTAAATAGGTAAAACAGACATGGGAAATGTGATTATTAAATACTCCATTCCTATGTCAACAAAAGAAGGATGCTGTAATAAATCTAACCAAAAGTAACCTCACAGGGTGATCTGATCATAAATTCCTAACTGGGAAGGTCATGATAGGTAGTCATGCCCCAGGCATATAACATACTTAGTGAAAGGTTTGTCTTTGCCTTCAGCAAGCCCAGTTTATTGTTTTTGTGCATCTAGGTTAACACACCTTTGAAATGCCTCTTCTTCAGATCCCTCAGAAGCATAACCACCCTTAAGAGAACACATAATATTGTTAACTATCCTGTAATCCAATCTATGCCTTGCTTTCTCTCACCTTCATATAGTCTTTCTTTTGCCCTCTCCTTAATTTGAAATGCATAAAAGAAACTGCCAGTTGTCCTTCTCTGGGCCATTTGATCTTGCTTCCCAGCATTGTAGTCAGTTTGGCTCAAATGAACTCTTACAAAAATTCTCCACAAGTTTGGAGACTTCTTATGTTGACACATAATTTTTCCGTAAATCTTTATGTTTGAAATTTTGCATAATAAATACTTTTGAGAAAATATTGACAAATTAATAAATAATAATTACAGCTCCATACTCATTAAAGGAGAAATGATACATAATATATCATTTAGTTATACTGCAATAAAACTAGTATAATAAAAACAGTTAAAATACTTTTATTAATTAAAGTACAACTTTCATAAAGAGATGATGTAAACAGCAAAATTTGAGAAGTTTTATAAAGTTTCTCAAAGTATGGATACTCAGTGGAAATATTTCCTGCTCCAAGAGTCAACAGAGGGAGGGAAGAGAATACGTGGATACATAAGGAATTATAAAATAAGACTAATTCTATTATATTTCCTAGCCAGATGACACTAAATTGCTTCTGCAAGATTATTGCCATTTGCTTTGTCCTTTCACTCTTAATATACCACTCTTTTTTTATTGAAGATCATATCAGCTTTTTTGGAAAATATAATATGAAATCATTAAATCATATTTTAATCTTTAAAGAGTGAATGATTAACTTTGTTAAAAAAGAAAAATTGAATTAAGAACTTTACTCAGGTTGCTTATTAGAAATATATTTAAAACAATGTGATGAAAAAAAGTGGAAATAGTGATGCACTGAATGTTTGTGTTCCTTCAAAATTCTATATTTTGAGGCCTGAACACCCACTGGATTGTAGTTGGAGATGGAAACTTGAAGAGATAGAATGAGATTACGTGATGAAGGTGGGGCCCTAAAAATGAGATTAGTACCTTTGTAAGAAGAGGAGGATATCTCTCTCCCACATCTCCCTCTTCCTCTTTCTCTGCTCACATGAACCTTGGAGAAGAGGAGGATATCTCTCTCCCACATCTCCCTCTTCCCCTCTCTTTCTCTGCTCTCATGAACCTTGGGAGGCCATGTGAGAACATAGTGAAAAGTCATCAGTCTGCCAGCCAGTGAGAGAGCTCTCACCAGGAACAGAATCAGCCAGCATTTGTATCTGGGGCTTCTCAGCCTCCAGAACAGGGATAGATTAACTGTTGATGTTATTTTGTTATAGTAGCTCAAAATAACTAATACAAAAATCAAGAGTGGGTAAAGTATACACTAACCAAGATTAAATTTATGATTGTCATTAGAAGTAGGACAAAGAATTACATTAAATAATGGTAAAAGGTAAGTATACTAACAGCATCAAACTCCACAGTAACTAATTACACAAAGAAAAATGTATTAGAGATGCAAGAAGAATTTGTTATGAATGAAATTATGAGAGGAAGAGTAATTTATCTTTTTAACAATAAGAAATATCTAGAGCCTGATTGGTGTGGCTCATTGGTTGAGCGTTTACCTATGAACTAGGAGGTCATGGTTCAATTCCTGGTTAGGGTACATGCCTGGGTTGTGGGCTCCATCCCCAGTAGGGGGGTCTCTCTTATCATTGATGTTTCTATTTCTCCCTCTTTCTTCCTCTCTGAAATAAAAAAAAACACATATAAAAAAAGAAATATCTAGAAGACAGTTCAGTTATAGAATGATTTAATTAAAGAAATGGTTTAGTTATATATATGTTAAAGGCCTGGTACATGAAATTTGTGCATGGGAGGGAGGATTTCAAACCAGCCTGCACCCTCTCACAATCTGGGATCCCTCAGGGAATGTCTGACTGCCGGTTTAGGCCCGATCCCGACAGTCGGACATCCCTCTCACAATCCGGGATGCTGGCTCCTAAGTGCTTGCCTGCCTGCCTGATCACCCGTAACCACTCGACTACCTTCCTGATTGCCCCTAACTACTCTCCTGCCTGCCTGATTGCCCCTAATCACCTCTGCCTTGGCCCCCACAACCAAGGATTCATCAAGAAGGATGTCTGAAATGATGTCCAGAAGGTCGTTTGACTGTCTGGTCTAATTAGCATATTATGCTTTTATTATTATTATAGATCTGGCTCCTAACTGCTTGCCTGCCTGCCTGATCACCCATAACCACTCGACTACCTTCCTGATTGCCCCTAACTATTCTCCTGCCTGCCTGATTTCCCCTAATCACCTCTGCCTTGGCCCCCACAACCAAGGATTCATCAAGAAGGATGTCTGAAATGATGTCCAGAAGGTCGTTTGACTGTCTGGTCTAATTAGCATATTATGCTTTTATTATTATTATAGATTTAAACTCATATTTTAAGTATTAAAGATGTACATTTTATTTTTGTGTTCATGGTATGAACACAAAAATAAACTATGAAATCATGATGTGTGATTCAGTTGGTTGGAGTGTCATCCTGTGCACCAAAAGGTTTTGGGACTGATTTTCAGTCAGGGCACTTGACCAGACTGTGAGTTCCTTCCCCAGTTGGGTTGAGTATGGGAGGCAAATAATCTATATTTCTCTGTCACATCTATGTTTCTTTCTTTCTCTCTCTTTCTCTATCTCTCTTCTTCTCTCAAATCAGTAAAAACATATTCTTGGGTGAGGATTAAAAAAATAAATATACACATAAGTTGTGAACTTAACCAAAAGTAAACCTTAAAATTTCCAAGAAGTAGAAATTTGTTTTATGCCTTAAACTTTTAGTGGATGTAATAAGTAATAATTACTTAAAGTAATAAGTAATGTTATCTATACTAATAATAGACAAATATGTAAATTGACTGTCCCTTCACGACACCCACAGCCAATCAGGAGTGAGTACAAATTAACCCTACAAAGATGGTGGGCCTGTGGGAAGCGCACATGCACTCAGGCACCAAGCAGCTGGGGGCATGCAGGCACTGAGTGGCCAGGGTCCCGGGGACACCACTGAAGTGTCCGGTCCTGTCAGCCCAGCCTGGGAGTGGCTGAAGTTCCCAGTCCTTCTCGTTTCTTTAGCCCCTGGACCAGAAGCAGAAACCAAGAGCACGGGGAGCACCAGGAATTCTGGGAATCATTGCGGGATCTCCTAGACACTAGAGCAAAGTGAGCCTGGAGCAAGTTACTGTTGCAGGTGGATGGAGGGAGGAAAGCAAAGGTGAGAGACATAAGTGAAGTCAGAATGTTGAGGAAAAATTAAAAGAAGATATCCTGCAACTTATAGGAAATCTCCACCAATGGAGGAAAAAAGAAAAAAAAAAAGACCTCTACTATTCTGTGAGCTCAAAACTAAACTGGGTTGGGGTCTCAGACAATTCACTTATATGATTGCAAAGACAGATAGAAACTCCCGGATTGGAGAGGGCTCCCCTGAGGGCTCCCAGATTGGAGAGGGTACAGGTCGGGCTGAGGGACCCACCCTCCGTGCATGAATTTCATGCATCGGGCCCCTAGTAAATAAATAACATAAAAAAGATAAAACTGAAATCTCATTCTTTGAAAATGTTAAAAATAAAGAAAAAGAAAGAATAAATAATAGAATTAACTCTGAATATTGCTCAAGGAAAAAGAAAACAGACAAAATACACAAATTAGTAACTAGAGGGGAGAATAAAAACAGCAATCAGTAGAGATTAATTTGCATTTCTCTGATGATTAGTGACATTGAGCATTTTTTCATATGTTTATTGGCCATCTGTATGTCCTCTGGAGAAATGTCTTTGCTGATATTTTAATGGGATTGTTGTCTCCTGTTGATGAGTTATATATATTCATTATATGTTTTTGAGATTAACCCCTTATCCAATATGTCATTGGCAAAAATGTCCTCCCATACAGTGGGCTCCCTTTTCATTTTATTTATGGTTTCTTTTGTTGTTCAGAAGCTTTTAAGTTTGATGTAGTCTTATTTATTTTTTCCTTTATTCCCCTTGCCCTAGGAGACATATCAGCAAAAATATTGCTAAAAGAGATGTCTAAAATTTTACTACCTATGCTGTTTTCTAGGGTTTTTATGTTTTTGTGCCTTACATTTAAGTCTTTTATCCATTTTGACTTTATTCTTGTGTATGATATAAGTTGATGGTCTAGTTTTATTTTCTTGTATGTACCTGTCCAATGTTCCCAATGCCATTTATTGAAGAAACTGCCTTTATGTCATTGTATGTTGTTGCCTTTTTTGTCAAATATTAATTGAACTATAGGCTTGCTTTGATTTATGGGCTCTCTGTTCTATTCCATTGATCTATATGTCTGTCCCTATGCCAGTAGCAGGCTGTTTTTATTATAGTGGATTTATAGTATTGTTTGATATAAGGTATTGTGATACCTTCAACTTTGACTTCTTTCTCAAGATTGCTGAGACTATTTGGGATTATTTTGGGTTCCATATGAATTTTTTAAATATTTGTTCTTGATTTATAAAATATTACCCTATTTTTTAAAATAGGAATTGCATTGAATCTATAGATTTCTTGGGATAATTTGGATATTTTAATGATGCAAATTCCTCCAATCTATGAGCATAGTATTTGCTTCCACTTATTTGTATCTTCCTTAATTTCTTTCATCACTATCATATAGTTTTCCAATTACAGGTCTTTTGCCTACTTGGTTAAACTTATTTCTAGGTATCTTATTTTATGTTGCAATTGTAAATGAGATTGCTTTCTTAGTTTCTCTGTCTGATAGTTCCTTATTGGTGTAATGAATTGCCACCAATTTTTGGGTGTTAATTTTGTATCCTGCTACTTTGCCAAATTCATTTATTAGATCTAGTAGCTTTTTGGTGGATTCTATAGGATTTTCTATGTACAATATCATGCCATCTGCAAATAATGCCAGTTTTATTTCTTCATTTCCAATTTAGATGCCTTTTATTTTTTCTACTTCTCTGATCGCTGTGGCTAGGACTTCCAGGACTATGTTGTATCAGAGTGGTGAAAGCAGACATCCCTGTGTTGTTCCTGATCTTAAAGAAAGGTTTGGAAACAGCCTAAGTGTCCATCAGCAGATGAGTGGATTAGAAAACTGTGGTACATCTACACAAAGGAATTCTACACTGCTGTAAAAAAGAAGGAATTCTTACCATTTGCAACAGCATGGATGGAACCAGAGAGCATTATGCTAAGTGAAATAAGCCAGTCAGAGAAATATACATATCACAGGATCTCACTCATTTGTGGAATATAATGAACAACATAAACTGATGAACAAAAATTGAACCAGAGACATGGAAGCATTGAACAGACAGTCCAACCTATGAGGGAAGGTGGAGGGTGAGGGGGTAAGAGATCAACCAAAGGACTCATATGCATGCATATGAACATAACCAATGGACACAGACAGTAGGGGAGTGAGGGCATGTGCTGGGGGGTGGGAGCAGCTGGGGTGAGGTCAATGAGGGCAAAAGGAGACTCATGTAATACTTTAAACAATAAAGAATTTAATTAAAAAAAGAGAAAACACTGTTAGATTTCAAGAATGTCACATAAATAGAATCATACAATATATCAGCTTTTGGGATAGGCATTTTTTTTTTTTTACTCAGCATAAGTTTCTTGAGATTCATCCAAGTTGTTTTGCAGATCAATGATTTGTTTCTGGAGGAGATTAAATATGGCAGAAGAGTCAGTGGATGTTGCATGGAGAAGCTCCCAGGACCAAACTGGAATTACAACTAAAATACAGAAAAACTTTCTGAATAATCAATGAAAGATTCACTGGAGACAACCCTGATAACTGAGGACGGAAAGTGGAGACCACATAGATACTGGTAGGAGCGGTGGAAGCCCGAAAGAGCTGCCTGGGCTACCACAGACAACAACTGAAGTTCCAGAGAGATATCTCAGCAGTGGGGGTGGGGGGTGGTGGTGGTGCCACTGACAACTCTAGGGTCTAATCCTTGAGCTGGGCCCCCCAGCAGAGAGCACCAGAACTGAGAAGGTCACCAACATAACATCTGTCAGTGAAAAGCAGCGGGTTTCTGTCTGACAGGGAGAGATTGCTAGAAATTCAACACCCTCTTAAAGACCCAACGCACAAAATTCCCGGTGAAGCCTCTCACCTTGTGCTCTGGCAGAAGGAGGGCAAAGTAGACTGGAGCTATGTGAGCAGAAGCTAGGATCCTGCACCCTGTTGCAGGACTTCACCATCCAATGTCTCTGTCCTTGGGTTGTATATATATGCATACAATGTCTTTGATTACCTCCCACCCACCCACCCTCCCCTACCTTCCCTGCTAGATTCCATACTCTGTTCCATGTGTCCTTGTCTCTGGATCCACTCTGTTAATCAGTTTATTTTGTCATTTAGATTCCACACATGAGTAAGATCATGTGATACCTGTCTTTCTCTGATTGACTTATTTCACTTAGCATGTTACTCTCCAGGTCCCTCCATGTGGTCTCAAATGGTAAGAGATTCTTCTTTTTATTCCATGGTATAAATGTACCACAAATTTTTTAACCATTCATCTACTGATGGGCACTTGGGCTGTTTCCAGATCTTAGCTATTGTAAATTGCACTGCTATAAGCATAGATGTGCATACATTCTTTCTGATTGGTATTTCATGTTTCTTGGTATATTTTCCTAGAAGTGGGATCACTGGGTCAAATGGTAGTTCCATATTTAATTTTTTGAGAAAACTCTATACTGTTTTCTATAATGGTTGCACCAATCTGCATTCATAACAGCAGTGTACTAGCGTTCTCTTTTATCCACATCCTCGCCGGCACTTGCCATTTGTTGATTTGTTGATGGTAGCCATTGTGACATGTGTGGAGATGGTACCTTATTGTTGTTTTTATTTGCAGCTCTCAGATGATTAGTGACTTTGGTGAAGTGTCTATTTAGGTTCTTTGCCCATTTTTTAAATTGGATTGTTTGTCTTCTTTTTGTTAACTTGGATGAGTTCCTTATATATTTTGGATCTTAACCCTTTACCATATGAATCATCAGGCAGGCAGGCAGGTGAGCAGTTAGGAGCCAGTGATCCAAGATTGTGAGAGGGATGTCCGACCACCAGTTTAGGCCTGTTCCCTAAACGTTTATTTTCTCCTTAGTTTCCTTTGCCCTACAAGATGTATCTGTAAACTTATTGCTATGAGAGATGTCTAAGATTTTGCTGGATCTAATTTGCTAAATTTTTTTGAGTATTTTAACATCTATGTTCATCAGTGATGTTGACCTATAATTTGCTTTTTTTGTAGTGCCTTTTCTGGTTTTGGAATTAAGATAGTGCTGGCCTCATAAAAAGAGCTTAGATACCATAAAATGGTATCTCTCTTTGTTTCTTGATGAGTCTGGCTATTGTTTCATAAATTTTGTTTACCTTTTCAAAAAACTAGCTCTTGGTTTCATTGATTTTTTTTGTATTGTTTTTGCCTCTATGTCATTTATTTCTGTTCTAATCATTATTATTTACCTTCTTTTATTTACTCAGGGGTTTTCTTTCTAATTATGTAAGTTATAGGGTTAAATAGTTTTGTAAATATTTTTTTCATTTTGCTTGAGGTAGGCTTGTAGTACTAGGAACTTCCCTCTCCGGACTGCTTGTGTGTGTGTGTGTGTGTGTGTGTGTGTGTGTGTGTGTGTGTGTGTGTCCCAGCAATTTTGGTTTGTTATATGATCATTTTAATTTGTTTCCAAGAAATTTTTATTATTTCTTTCTTGATCTTGTTGGTAAACCATTTATTGTTTAAAAATATGCTATTTAGCTTGTAACAATGTACAATGGTATAGCAGACCTATCAAAAGGAAAGTATGATAATGTTATATAAAAAAGAGGTAATATGAAAATTGACCCTCACTCTGTCACACCATCACAAGATGGCTGCACCCACAGTGGAGGCGGGGTTCCTGTAATGAGCGGTAACGAGAGATCCACAGAGACCTGAGGCTGCATGGCGCCAGGCCAGGGCAGGGGACCTGAGGCTCTGCCACCTGCCCGGTGGGGCTTGATGGGGGAGGGGCCGGCTGGGTCTGAGTTTCACAAGCCCACAGTGGAGGCGGGGTTCCCGTAATGAGCAGTAACGAGAGATCAACAGAGACGGGAAGGGCCGGCCGGGTCTGAGTTTCGCACAATTTCGAGGTGCATGCGGGTGTGCAGGGACTTGACTCTGTGTCCTGCAGTGTGCCCCAGACTCTGACAGGAGGAAGATTTTCATATACATTTTATCTAATTTTCTTTCATTTCCGACACTTCTATTATAGAAAAAGGGCAAATAGCAATATTAAAATATTTCCTCTAATTAATTCCCTTTTAATGTGCACAAATATCGTGCACCAGGCTACTAGTGTATTATAAGCAGTACTGCTAAAATAAAAAAATAAGTGACTTATACATACGATAATTTTATCTACTCAACAAATGTCATCAGTAATTTTTAGTCACGAAGTCATAAAATTTTACCTAATGAACCCAGTGCTATGCTTTAGACCTCAAATATTTATAAATGTGACATGATACTATAATGACTTATCCTAATATATAAAAAGAGAGGGGCTGTCACAACTGAAACAACCGGACAGACAACTCAACTGAACAACAGGCTGTGTGGGGCAACCAGTCCAGCAGGGGGGTTAGTGAGGGATGACCAAACGACTGAACAGAAGGCTGTGTGGCGTGACCAGGCTGGCAGGGGGGCAGTAAGGGGCTATCAGGCTGGCAGGGGGTGCAGTTAGAGGTGACCAGGCCAGCAGAGGAGGTAGAAAGGGGTGACCAGGCCAGCGGGGGGGGGAGTTAGGGGGGATTAGGTTGGCAGGCAGAGGTGGTTAGGGGTGACCAGGTTGGCAGGAGGGGCAGTTGGGACAAACAGGCCAGCAGGGGTGGTAGTAAGGGGTGACCAAGCTGGCAGAGGGGCAGTTGCGGGCAACCAGGTCAGCAGGGGGGGCTGTAAGGGGCAATCAGGTTGCCAGGCAGAGGTGGTTAGGGGTGATCAGGCAGGCAGGTGAGCAGTTAGGAGCCAGTGATCCTGACTTATCCTAATATATAAAAAGAGAGGGGCTGTCACAACTGAAACAACCGGACAGACAACTCAACTGAACAACAGGCTGTGTGGGGCAACCAGTCCAGCAGGGGGGTTAGTGAGGGATGACCAAACGACTGAACAGAAGGCTGTGTGGCGTGACCAGGCTGGCAGGGGGGCAGTAAGGGGCTATCAGGCTGGCAGGGGGTGCAGTTAGAGGTGACCAGGCCAGCAGAGGAGGTAGAAAGGGGTGACCAGGCCAGCAGGGGGGGGGAAGTTAGGGGTGATTAGGTTGGCAGGCAGAGGTGGTTAGGGGTGACCAGGCTGGCAGGAGGGGCAGTTGGGACAACCAGGCCAGCAGGGGTGGTAGTAAGGAGTGACCAAGCTGGCAGAGGGGCAGTTGTGGGTGACCAGGTCAGCAGGGGGGGCAGTAAGGGGCAATCAGGCTGGCAGGCAGAGGTGGTTAGGGGTGATCAGGCTGGCAGGGGGAGCAGTTAGGGGCGATCAGGCAGGCAGGCAGGTGAGCAGTTAGGAGCCAGTGATCCAAGATTGTGAGAGGGATGTCCGACCACCAGTTTAGGCCTGTTCCTTAAACTGGCAGTCAGACATCCTCTGAGGGGTCCTGGATTGGAGAGGGTACAGGCTGGGCTGAGGGGACCCCCTTCCCCGTGCACGAATTTCATGCACCGTGCCTCTAATACTTATATAACTTAATAACTCTTCAAGGACACTAGTAAACTATTCATGAAAACAATATAGCAAATCAGAATAAGAACATGTAAAGAGGTAAAGTTATACTGAATCTTTACCATATTGGGAACCATTATTTTCTATAATCCTGAGAGAGATTCCAAAATGACCCTTTGATAATAACTTTTGTAAAAATATTGCTCCTCACAATATCATCAGTTTAGAAATATAGTAGAACTAGATATTAATATATCACTTCTTCCATGGTTAATTACTTATCACTGATTTAATTATTGCTCAATATTTTCCAAGCCTCTTCCTCTTGCTCAGTGATTAAAAACATTTTTATCTTTCCAGTTTCCACAATTTTCTCTCTTTTTCTAAATTTATGGTGTTGTCTAAAATTCCTCTAACTTATATGTGTGCATAGGGACTTTGCTGCCCTACAATGAATCCATGAAGTGCAGTTTTGTTGCTGCTTCCATCACAACTGAGATGTGATGCTAATTTCCTGCTATTATATACCCATTAGCGGCCTGGTGCATGAAATTTGTGCACTGGGGGGGGGTGTCCCTCAGCCCAGCCTGCGCCCTTTCCAATCTGGGACCCCGGGGGATGTCCTACCCTGCCAGCCTGATCAACACCTAACTGCTACCCTGCCAGCCTGATCAACACCTAACTGCTACCCTGCCAGCCTGATCAACACCTAACTGCTACCCTGCCAGCCTGATCAACACCTAACTGCTACCCTGCCAGCCTGATCAACACCTAACTGCTACCCTGCCAGCCTGATCAACACCTAACTGCTACCCTGCCAGCCTGATCAACACCTAACTGCTCCCCTGCTGGCCCAGTCACCCCAACTGCCCTCCTATTCTGGCCTGGTTGCCCTCAACTGTCCTCCCCTGCAGGCCTGGTTGCTCCCAACTGCCTACCCCTGCATACCCAGTCGCCCCTAACTGCCCTCCCCTGCTGGCCTGGTCCCTCCCAACTGCCCTCCCCTGCCAGTCCGGCCACCCCTAACTACCCTCCCCTGCTGGCCTGGTTGCTCCTAACTGCCTTCCCCTGCAGGCCTGGTTGCCCCCAACTGCCCTCCCCTGCAGGCCTGATCACCCACAACCGCCCTCCCCTGCTGGCCATCTTGTGGCTGTGGGAGCCACCATCTTTGAGGGCAGGGCAGTCAATTAGCATATTCCCTCCTTATTGGCTGTGGGTGCTGTCATCTTTGCGATGGCATGAGGGTCGATTAGAATATTCCCTCTTTATTAGATAGGATTAGTTGTCAATCTTGCACTAAAGTCAATGACCCATCAGTGACATTAATACCAATGGAATCTGTAGAAATATGGTAGAGGTTATAGTGGAGACAAAGATTATTGACATTGAAGTGGTGATGGAAAGTACTAGATTTTACATCAATCAGGATTTTTTCCTTATAAATGATAGAAAACAAACCGAAAGTAACAAACTGTAAAAACAGTAAGAGGGGAGATAATATTCCCAGCAAGACAATACTCATATCAACATAACGTAAATAAAAATAATAAAATTATATTTGCCTGTCTGAATCGTGTCTATCCTGGTGATCAATGGTAGGAGATGGCAATTTGTGGGAGAATCAAAATTATGAATAACTCTTACTATAACCACATGGTCTAAAGAAGTATTTTCCAGGATGAGAATTATTATACTGGTTAGGACATATTGCCAGTAGAAATTATAAAGACAAACAATTACATTAATATTAAAATAGCATTACACAAAGAGTAAAAGCTAACAGTGAGTTGAGCTCTGAAGAATACATCAAACTCACAATTGTTTTTGAATATATACAGTCTAATTGGTGCAACAGTTAAGTTGCATATCAGTAGTAATTCATATTAATTTATAATTATAAAATTTACAAAGAATTATAGATTATTGAATACAGATGTCTCTTCAAAGTGCATTCCTAGATTTGTGCTTAAAAACAAACTAAAAACCCACCTAAAACAATATTGATCATGGATGTTGAGTTTCTCAGAATTAATTGGGACATTTTTAATGACCTGATCTGTTATAAACCCAACTAATCAAATGTTCTCCGATCAAGTCAATTAAACCACATTTATAGGAAATGGTTATGTTGTCAAAACTCTGTACTTTAAAATAGAATATTATCCTGTAAATAGTGAAACTAATTGTTGAATCAACATCCCAGAATATATGCAGTTTAGGGGTTGATTACAGGTGGGTCCTGAGGAAGTCCTGTTTTCTCTTTGGAGAAAGACCCAGCTAGAAGGCCGAGAATGGTAGCTGGGCAGTAACCCAATGCACCACAGAGTGGACAAAGGGAAGCAGTTACCATTAAGGATTTCAAAGAAGGCACTTAAAGTGTCTGAGGTACCAAAACAGGAAGCAAGGGGCTATCACCGGGGAAGGTTTTCCGAGAGAAAACACTGATCACCTGTCCATGTGAAGAAAAGCAAATTGTAGCAGTCTGTTTACTTTAAAAGAATGGCAAAAGGTTCACCTTGTAAATAAAACCAGGCCTCTACCTCATTTAGATTAGTAAGAACGGTACTGCTATTAAAGTTCATATTTCCCACTGTGAAAAGTAAGACTAGAAACTAAAATTAGAGTTTACTACTGGTATCGGTCAAAGAGCACCTTTAAAGAGAAATTGGACAACATTAAAATACCAGACAAGGTCTGAATAGTGAGAACTATCTCAAAGTATTTGTCTTGCAAAATAAAATTGTAACTGCTTGGACCAAAATTGGTAACACTATTGCTTATTGAATTCTGTTTTAAAGATTTTTATATAATTACCAGAAAACTGTTTAAGGTGAAACAGTAAATCAGCTCACTTAAAGTGCATTTTAAAGGCAATGAGTCTGTAACTCACAATGAACTCTTAGATTGGATTGTCTTGAAACCTTTCTGAAAATCTTTAATCTAGAAATTATCAAAAGGACTTTTTTCAGATTATCTGTTTACAAAAAGATTTAGAGATTGCCATTTGTATTTAAAAGAAGTCATTGGATTGGGGGTTTTCTATTAGTTATGAGACTTTAATTTTGCACTAGATATAAATAATCTAATTTTTAAAAATTCAAGTGTCCATAACCTTGAATATTTCTTTTAAGTTCAGACCCCACCAAGTAAACTATCTTGTGGTTATCTGGCAATTTATTTGTAGACTAGAGGCCCAGTGCACAAAATTCATGCACAGTTAGGGTCCCTAGGCCTGGCCAGCGATCAGGGTGGATCAGGGCCTTCCAGCTGCTGGCTAGGGCCTTCCTTCATTCCACAATGCCCCCTGGTGGTCAGTGAACATCAAATCAAGCAATAGAATTCCTGGTCTCCCGGTTGAACTCCCAAGGGGACACTTTGCATATTAACCTTTTATATATATAGATGGCATATTCACATTGCTTATGATATAACATGGAAGTTTGATTAGAAACTTGAGAACATGTAAAAGTTATAATGCTGCTTATCTTTAGTTCAGTCTGCAATTTTTGAGGTGATCAAATTTTTTTCCATAACTGTTCTCAAATGAAATCTCAAAATTAATTATCTTAATATGTATTAAATTAATTAAAGTTTGTACTTAAGAAGCTAGTAATATATCATTTTGTTTACATTGTCATCTGTTCTTATTATATATCCAAGGTTACTGGACATTCTCCAAAAATAAGTAGCTATTGTTGATCTAAAAATATTGCTAGCTGAATTCTTGGAATTCTCTGAAATTGTATTTAGTGAAAAATTTTGCATTCACTTATATTGTGTATACCAAAGGTAGAAAATGGGGGAGATTAGTAACCAGTATTTTCTCAACTCTGTATTTTTAGTTTCAAAGTTTAAGTTTCATACTATTATAAAATTCATACATTTGAGGGCTCTTGATATATAGTGTAAATATTCTGAGATAAGATTATGAAGATAATATATCTTAAATGATAGTGTTCATCTATATGAATTTCCTTGTGTTTTTGATCATCATTGTCATTTCCTGAATACCTGTCTATTTCATTGCATTGAATGAGGATATTACATCCATCTCCTTCCATCTTCATTTTAAGTTTCTCATTTTTTCTGTGAGATTATATTTCCACAATAACCTGTAATAGCATCTATTATGTTGAAGGTCAATCTCTCTATTTGTAAGCAATCGACAGAAAGTAAAAATCTTGTTCAACTTCACTCTGCCATCATGTCCGTGTGTATTAATCAGGATTCACTGAGGAGATAAAACCCACACAGTAATTTGGAGAGATTAATATAAAGAATTATTCATTATAACAGAAGATGAGAGTAATGAGGAATTGGTTAGTAAATGAGGACTCTAAAAGGCATAAGGATTTATGCCTTTTAGAGTCCTCGGAATTGGTTAGTAAATGAGGACTCTAAAAGGCATAAGTCCTTATTTACTAACAGAAGTTAGTAAATAAGGACTCTAAAAGGCATAAGTCCTTATGCCTTTTAGAGTCCTATTTACTAACTTCTGTTATGTATAAGTGTAGTTACTCTCATCTTCTCTTATATATAAGTGTAGTTACTCTTATCTTCTGTTATATATAACAGTGTAGTTACTCTCATCTTCTATTATATATAAGTGTAGTTACTTCAACTAAAACATAGAAAGAACACCCACAGAAGAGGACTTCCAGGGCCAGATTGAGACCTTGTTGAAGCACAGCTTTGGCTATTGAGTGGCAGAAAAGTCACTGGAGTGCTACCCATAGAAATTGCTGAGAAAGTGTTCTCTAGAACTTGCCATAAATCTACCTGCTAGGGTACCAGTGACAACTCTTCCCAGGAGATGTATCATCAAAGGCACTCCACTAGGAAATCAACAAAAGGGAAGTTGCATTTAGTTTTTATTAGCAAGAAGGCAGTGAGATAGACATGACATCTGAGTTTCTGAAACACTTTGGAAACTAAGATGTTGGAAAAAACCAAAGGGACACATTATGTGATAAATGGGTATATCATGGACTACCTGAAGACCCAATGAGCAGCACTATAATCTGATTGGCTATATAACCTCAAAATTTATAATCAGTTTTTCTAGTCAAACCAGTCCTTTCAATATTGCAAACTAATATTTTTAATTATTCATCAAACTGATTGAATGAATATAGCTAATAACAAGAACATTAGATGTCTTTTTTTTTTAAGCTGGTAATTATGTAAAACGATACAAAGATTTCAGAAGACATTCTTCCTAAAGTTTAAAAATCTGAAGTAGAAAAAAAAATGGGATAGCTTTGCTTGACTTTCTTCAACTCACACTTAAAAAAATTCTTGGTTCTAGTTTAGAGTATATTGTTTCATAACTTCAACATATTTGACCCTAGCTTCGTTGTGGGAGTTGGTGAGATGAGAAACTTCAAACTATGATTTTGAAACCCCAGTTCGAATGCTCTAGGGTGACACTGTGAAGAGAGTATTCCTTAAAATAAATTATTTGATCTACAATCAAGAAAAGTGTTAACTTGCTGGAAACTTTTCAGTTTGCTGTTCTTAAGAACCCAATTTAGCAATTTTATCAACTTTCATTTTTCCACACTATTGGAGTGAAGCAAGGGCATGAATAATCTAAAAGTACAGTTAATTTTAGAAGAATTTATATCAAGTGACTTTTTGTAGTAGATTTAACTTCCTAGTCATGTTGTACCTAAGCTAATAATAAGATTAGTTTTTTTTTTCTTTTCTCAGGGCATACTAATTGGTATCTCAGTAAAATAATGTGTTATAAGGGAAAGACAGACATTTTTGTTACTTAACATGAAAAATTCCTTAAGCAGTATAGCCATATGTAGAATGTTAGTTGAAAATTCTTGACAATAATGAAAGCTTACTGTGTGTGAAAAACAAGAAAATCATATAGCAGTCCCTATAGTGTGTTACAGATTGAATTTCATACATAAGCACATTATTATTGAGGTGAATATACTTTACTAGCTCACCATTCTGTGAGTTCATGGGTTTCAAAGCATTTTGTAAATTATCAAGCATTACATAAATATATTCTGAATTGGAAGTTGTTGTAATGTGGCACATAGGCTCATCATAATTCCTATTTATACACATATAGAAAGTATCTTTTTTTTAATGTTAACCTCCCCCCCCAACAAGTTATCTTATTTTTCTGTTTCCCATTTAACCAGGTAGCAGGTTCTGTGGTTTATTATCTCAGAGAAGGACCCTAGAAGATATTTGTTTCCAAAAACCTATTTCTACTAAAGAGCAAAGATGTCAAGAAGTAGGTTCCTGTAAATTAAGAAGAAACATTCCTTGGCAACAGATAGAAGAGAGTCATCTGGGAGACTGTGGGCAAGTGAGACATCTGAAGAGGCCATTGAGGAGATACTGGATCATGCCAAATCAACAGCCAACTCAGTCCACAGAGAGAAAAAAAGCTTGGAATAGCTACAGTAGGGAAATGTGGGTAATAGTAAACAAAACAACAACAACAACAACAAAACAAACAAATAAACAAAACAGCCACAAATGTAACAAAAAAAAACAAATGCAACCAACATGAGAAATCTGTAGGGAGGCTGAAGCCTCTTGGGATAAGTTTATGTGGGAGACTAATGGCTACAGAACCTGAGTGAGAAGCAGAGAGAATACTTTTGAAGAAACATTTTAAATTACACTGTGTGTTTTGTTTAGTTTTTACTCTTTATCTTAGCAATATGAGGCAACAGATGTAACCTCAAGTCAGGATCAATGCCCTATGCAATAAAAAGGGGAAAAAGTTCTAAAATAATATAAAGTATTAAAAAATGAATAAAACTAATAAGGATTACTTTTTAGTCTATAGGTATTATACTAAATTAAAATATACTGATAATTCTAACCAACTAGAAAAAAAACAACAACCCAAACAGGAAAATGAGTCAAGGAGATGAATAGGCAATGTATAGAAAAATAAACTCTGAAGATATTATGTTACTTCTTGGTAGTCAAATAAATGTAAATGAAAATAATTAGTTATCCCACTTAGCCTTTTAATTCTAACAATGGTAAGTCTTGCTGGAATATAGAGAAGTAGATCTTCTGCTGTATTCACAACCAATGACCCAGAAATTATTTATAAGATGCATATACAAACACAATCAAAATCTTTTTGAAATTATGTTTCAAAAAATCCCTAATTTCAGTGAAACAGTGAAAACCATTATCAACACTTTAGGAAAACTGAATCACTAAAGATCTAGTGGAAAGTATATGAGTACATGGAATTAAAAATAAGCTTTGGTAGAAAAAGATTGATGTTGAAAATAAAGAGTGCCATTGGTTTTGCTGAATAACAATTCTGAATAAAAAGGAGAGCCCACCATCAAAATATGAAAAAACTATTTTTATATTTGACAAATATTGAATACAGTAAAATATTTTTTATAATTCACCATTAAACCAAAACAAAAGAAAAAGAAAAAATGTGCCTATTTTGGGATGGCTGCTGACAGGACGGCAGTGAGCAAAATAGTGTGAGTGAAAGAGTGAAAGTAGAGTGTGTGCACGTGTGGGGAGTGTGTGTATGTGTGCGTGAGGGACAGTTATATTCCACAGGACTGTTGGGGACTGGCAGACCAGGCTCCTCTGGCCGGGCAGCCTCTAGTGCTGCTGAAATCTCGGCCTCAGAGACCACGCCATCTTGAAGGGGAGAGGGGCTGTGATTGGAAGCCCAGCCTTCCCTTCACCCGGGGAGACCTCAGATACCACCCGGGACCCTACAGCCACAATGCCCACAGACCAGCTGCCTCGGCTGCGAACCCACAAACACTGAGACTCCAGTCTCCCCAACCGCGGGTGCCTAAAATGTCTATCCAGGGGGAGAAAAGGTGGTGGCTGAATGGGCGCATGTCCTGTGCCAACTCACAGAGCAGATAGAAGAAACACCTGAATTGAATAACAGCCACCAAGAATTGGAGAATTAAACACAGCTGGTGAGACAGTCTGTGGACAGAAAGATCAGAGATCGCCTGGAGAGAGGTGGGATCGGGCATCTGGGCTGGAGGGAGAAACATGTGCAGCGGGGACAAGAGTCTCAAAGGGAGACTGCACCAAATCCACAGCCCTTGGGGTCAGTGTAGCCTTTGAATGTGGAATGGGGTCCACAAGGCTTCTGGCAGTGGGGGACTCTATATCTAAGCCCACAGCCATGGGAGACTGCACCCAGAAAAGCAGCCTAAAGTTCTATACTGGCTGCACAGTGCCGGGGGGAGAAAGACGTGAGGCTGTGCAGTTGCTCTGTCTTGATAACTTCCTTGCTTTTACTTGCTAAACCCAGTGCATAGGATCTTTCAATTAAAAACATGGAGACTGCAGGGGAAGGTGGTTTTGTAGAAACTGGGGAACAGAATAGGGAGAGACTAGCAGAAAGCCAGCTCTGGGACAGTCTGTCCCTCACCCTGAAGAGACTTTTTTCTCCTGAAGACCAGGCTCCTTCTAGCAGCACAGGTGCACCCAGTCTGGAGCACAGCAGGGAAAGAAATATTCTAAATACCCCCAGGGAGCCCTGGGAGACTGGGTTCAGGGGCCATTTGGTCCCAGAAACTAATACAGAAACCCTGCCACCCACGGGCCGGGTCAGAAATAGACCCTTGTGTAAATACAACTGAAAGCAGGCAGAAAAACAAAGTGGGAAGACTGGTCCCACCCGCTTGAAACCAAGGTTGTGGTGTATGACACAGAGGAGTGGTGGATCGCTGGGAACTTTAACACTGTGCTGACTACCTGACAGGAAACTGAGACGTGGAAGGCAGAACAGTAGAGAGTGGTGTTAAACCAGCCACGTGGGTCATTGAACCTCTGCTGAAGTGAACAAACTTCACTCCTTCACTTTTTTATTTTTTATCTCTTAGTTAAGAAACTAATTTTTTTCATTTTATTTTGTTATATTTTTATTTATTATTTTTTTTCCATTTACAAAATTGGACAGTGTTCTACCATGCTATTTTTATTTTTTATCATTATTTTACTCTATAACAATTTTTTCTTTATGCCAAAACTTTCTTCCTCACTTTTCCCTTTTTTATCCTGTTCTCCTGATCCTGCTTTAGTTTTTCTCTATCCTTTCTTTTTATTCCCTGTTAAAAACTGATCTTCTTTATCTTTTTTGATTTTTTTTTATTATATAGTTTTTTTGTTTTTTTTTTTTGTTTGTTTTTTATTTTATGCTTTGGTTTTTCTCTCCTTGCTTGTTCTCTTCTTCTACAAATAGCTTGCTTAATTAGTTTCATTCATCAAGTCAGGTTGATCTCTTCTCTATTCTCATTTTCTAAAAATAGATGAATAGATAGATAGATAGAGAGAGAGAGAGATTAAAGAAAGGAAAAATTATATATATATTTTTTTTCTTTTACATATATATTTTTAATATATATTGTTCTATTATTATTTTTTCAATTATTATTTTCTACATTTTTTTAGTATTTTGTTTTTTTACTTTCCATCTAATATACTCATTCTCTTTCAAGCTCCTCTATACTGAATCATGCCCATTTCCCCATTCATTCAATTCCTTGACCTTACCTTCTGGAAATAAGCTCTGTGTATTCAGATTAAGATTCACTCCTTCCGCCAAAACCGGTTTGGCTCGGTGGATGGAGTGTCGGTTTGTTCTATTATTATTTTTCAATTATTATTTTCTACATTTTTTTAGTATTTTGTTTTTTTACTTTCCATCTAATATACTCATTCTCTTTCAAGCTCCTCTATACTGAATCATGCCCATTTCCCCATTCATTCAATTCCTTGACCTTACCTTCTGGAAATAAGCTCTGTGTATTCAGATTAAGATTCACTCCTTCTTTTCTGGGTGTTTGTTGTTTGAATTTTATGGATTAGTTGTTGGTTTTTCGAGTTTTCTCCTCATATACATATATTTTCCCACTTTTTTTTCTTTTTCCTTTCTCTCTCACCTTTTTTCCTTTTCTTAAATTCATTTTTTGTGCTCTTTTCTCTCCCCTAATTCTCTTTTCTCTGGTGGTCACTTTTATTTGAGGTTATTGGTATTGTGCATATATTTATGTCTTGTGCCCTCTGTATTGTGTCTTGTCAAGTTGTACTTTGTGCCTTTAAGTCAATGCAGTACAGAGTGAGCCATATAACCAAACACCCTGAGAGGAGTGAAAATGGAGAGACAAAGAAACAACCCCCATATGAAAGAAAAGGAGGAATCACTGGAAAAGGAAGCAAACAAAATAAAATGGAGGCAAGCAATTTGACACAGAAAGAATTCAGAGCAATGGTTATAAGGAAGACAAATTCAACAACATGTAAAAGAACCAAGAGGAAATGAAGAACCAAGAAGAAATAAAGAATGACATAACTGCAATAAAAAAAACTCAATAGAAAGCATCAAAAGTAGATTAGAAGAAGCTGAGGACCACATCAGTGAGCTAGAAGACAAGATAAGAGAAAATACCCAAGCAGAGCATCAAATGGAAAACAAAAACAAAAACAAACAAACAAACAAAACAAACAAATAAAAACCTTAAAAAACAGGAGGAGAGTCTAAGAGAGCACTTTGGGACAACAAAAAATGAAACAACATCTGCATAATAGGGGTGCCTAAAGGAGAGAAAACTGAACAAGGAATAGAAAACTTGTTTGAAGAAATGACAAAAAACTTCCCTGGTATTGGGAAGAAAAAACTCACACAAGTCCAAGAAGCTCACAGAGTTCCAAACAAGATGAATCTAAAAAGACTGACACCAAGACGCATTATCATTAAATTGGCAAACACCAAGGACAAAGTAAGAATCTTAAGGGCTGCCAGAGAGAGACAGAAAGTTATCTACAAGGAATCTCCCATCATACTATCAACTGATTTCTCAACAGAAACACATCAGGCCAGAAGGGAATGGAATAAAATATACAAAGTCATGCAAACCAAGGGACTGAATCTAAAAATACTATATCCAGCAAGACTATAATTCAAAATTGAAGGTGAAATCAGAAGCTTCACAGACAAAAAAGGACTGAGGGAGTTTATTGCCCCCAACCCAGCAATACAAAAAATGCTAAAGGGACTGCTCTAAAAAGAAGAAATAAGAAGGAACACAGGCATAAAGAATAAACATGGTGACAAATCAATTCCTATCAATAATAACTTCAAATGTAAATGGATTAAATGCCCCAATCAAAAGACATAGGGTACCTGAATGGATAAGAAAAAACATGACCCGTATATCTGCTGTCTATAGGAGATCTACCTCAGAACAAAGGACTCACAAAGACTGATAGTGAAGGGGTGAAAAACATTTTTTGGGGGCTAATGTAAATGAAAAATAAAGTTGGGGTAGCAATACTTATATCTGACAAATTAGACCTCAAAGTGAAGGCCATTACAAAAGATAAGGAAGGCCACTTCAAAATACTAAATGAAGCAATTCAACAAGAAGTTATAACTAGTAAACATATATGCCCCCAATATAGAAGCACCCAAATACTTCAAAAACTTCTGGAATATGTCAAAGGAGAGATCAACATCAATACAGACATAGTAGGGGACTTTAATACCCCACAAACACCACTGGATAATCCTCTAAAAAGAAATCAGCAAAGAAACATCAATCCTAAATGACTCACAAGATTGGATGAAATTAATTGACATCTTCAGAACATTTTACCCAAAAGCCACAGAATATACATTCCTGTCAAGTGCACATGAGTCATTTTCAAAGATAGACCATATATTGGGACACAGGCAAAGTCTATTCAAATTCAAGAAAATTGAAATCATATCAAGCATCTTCTCAGATCACAATGGCATAAATTATAAGTCAACTACAATAAAAACAATAAAAAAATCAAACACCTGGAGGCTAAATAGCACGCTATTAAACAATGATTGGGTTACCAAAGGGATCAAAGAAGAAATAAAAAGCATACTGGTAACAAATGACAAAGAAAACACAACAATCCAAAATTTATGGGACACAGTGAAAGCAGTCTTGAGAGGGAAGTTCATTGCTCTACAGGCTACCTCAAAAAATAAAGAAAACTGGTAATAAATTATCTAAGCCTATAACTCAAAGAGTAAGAAATAAGAACAATAGAAAAGCCCAGCGTAAGCAGAAGGAAGGAAATAATATAGATCAGAGCAGAAATAAAAAACATGGAGACAAAAACAAAAACAAAAAAACGGCAACAACAACAAAAACAAAAACCAATATAAAAGATCAACAAAACCAATAACTGGTTCTTTGAAAGGATAAACACAATTAATGAACTTCTAGTGATGTTCACCAAGAAGCAAAGATAGAAAACCCAAATAAACAAAATCAGAAATGAAAGACGTGAAGTAACAGCCCACCCTACAGAAATACAAAGGATTATAAAAAAGTACTTGGAACAACTCTATTCCAATGACCTGGACAACTAGACAAAATGGACATATTCTTAGAAAAATACAAGTTCCCAAAACTCAATCAAGAAGAATAAAAAAACCTCAATAGGCCAATAACTGCCAAAGAAATTAAAGTAGTAATCAAAAATCTTCCAGCAAACAAAAGCCCTGGTCCAGACTGCTTTTTAGGGGAGTTCTACCAAGCATTTAAAGAAAAACTAAAAACTATCCTCCTCAGACTATTACAAAAAGTTCAAGAGGAAGACACATTTCCAAGCTCTTTCTATTAAGCCAGCATTACTCTAATTCAAAAATCAGATAAAGAGACTACAAAGAAAGAGAATTACAGGCCAATATCCTTGATGATCACAGATGTTAAAATCCTCAACAAAATTCTAACAAATCGGATCCAGCATTGCATTAGAAAGATCATACACCATGAACAAGTGGCATTTATTCCAGGGGTGCAAGGATGATACAATATCTTCAAATCAATAAATGTGATACATCACATAAAATTGAGAGACAAAAATCACATAATCATATAAATCAATGCAGAAAAAGCATTTGACAAAATCCATCACCCTTTCTTGATAATAACTCTCAGCAAAATGGGAATAGAGAGATCATACCTCAACATAATAAAAGCCTTATATGACAAACCTACAGCCAACATCATACTCAATGGGCAAAAACTAAATCCATTTCCCTTAAGAACAGGAACAAGACAAGGATGCCCACTGTCCCCACTCCTGTTTGATATAGTACTAGAAGTGCTAGCCATAGTGATCAGACAAGTAGAAGAAAAAACAGGAATACGAATAGAAAAAGAAGTAAAACTGTCCTTATTCACAGATGACATTTTTTTTTTTACAATATTTGCAAATCAATAAATGTGATACATCACATAAACAAATTGAGAAATAAAAATCACATAGTCATATCAATTGATGCAGAAAAAGCATTTGACAAAATCCAACACCCTTTCTTGATAATAACTCTCAGCAAAATGGGAATAGAGAGATCATACCTCAACATAATAAAAGCCTTATATGACAAACCTACAGCCAACATCATACTCAATGGGCAAAAACTAAATCCATTTCCCTTAAGAACAGGAACAAGACAAGGATGCCCACTGTCCCCACTCCTGTTTGATATAGTACTAGAAGTGCTAGCCATAGTGATCAGACAAGTAGAAGAAAAAACAGGAATACAAATAGAAAAAGAAGTAAAACTGTCCTTATTCACAGATGACATGATACTGTACATAGAATACCCCAAAGACTCCATCAAAAAACTACTAGACTCAATAAATGAATTCAGCAATGTAGCAGGATACAAAATTAACACCCAGAAATCTATGGCCTTTTTAACACCAATGATGAGCTCACAGAAAGAAAAACTAAAAAAAACCAAAAACAATCCCATTTACCATTGCACCAAAAAATAAATAAATAAATAAATAAGATACCTAGGAATAAACTTAACCAAGGAGGTAAAAGACCTGTATTCAAAAACCTTGGACATTGAAAAAAGAGAAAGGAGAAGATATAAACAAATGGAAAAATATGCCATGCTCATGGATTGGTAGAATCAACATCATTAAAATGTCCATAGTATCCAAAGCAATCTATAGATTCAATGCAATCCCCATTAAACTACCAATGGCATATTTCAAAGACCTAGAAAAACTCTCCAAAAATTGATCTGGAATAAAAAAAAAAGACCCTGAATAACCACAGCAATCTTGAGAAAGAAAAACAAAGTTGGAGGGATCACAATACCAGATATCAAGCTATATTAACCAGTCATGCTTCTCAAACTGCCTCGTACTGGCACAAGAACAGACATATAGACCCAGAAATTGATGCAAGCTATTATGCTCAATTAATATTTGACAAAGGAGGCAAGAGCATGCAATGGCATCAAGACAGTCTCTTCAATAAATGGTGTTGGGAAAATTGGACAGATATACACAAAAAAATGAAACTAGATCACCAACTTACACCATACTCAACAAAAAACTTGAAATGGCTAAAAGAGTTAAATGTAAGAGGGGAAATCATAAAAAATCTTAGAAGACTCCATAGGCAGCAATATATCAGACATATGTCATAGCAACATCTTTACCGATACAGCTCCTAGCGCAATGGAGACTAAGGAAAAAATAAACAAATGGGACTACATCAAAATATAAAGCCTCAGCACAGCAAAAGAAACCATCAACAACAAAAACAATAAAATTCACTGCATGGGAAAATATATTTGCCAATGCTATTAAGATAAGGGTTTAATCTCCAAAATTTACAGGGAACCCATACAACTTAACAAAAGGAGGACAATCAATTCAATCAAAAAATGGGCAATGGACCTAAATAGACACTTTTCCAAAGAGGACATACAGAGGGCCAAGAGACATCTGAAAACATGCTTAAAGTCACTAATCATCTGAGAGATGCAAATCAAAACAACTGTGAGATACCATCTTGCACCTGTCATAATGGTTGCAAGCTATTATGCTCAATTAATATTTGACAAAGGAGGCAAGAGCATACAATGGCATCAAGACAGTCTGTTCAATAAATGGTGTTGGGAAAATTGGACAGATATATGCAAAAAAATGAAACTAGATCACCAAATTACACCATACTCAACAAAAAACTTAAAATGGCTAAAGGAGTTAAATGTAAGAGGGGAAACCATAAAAATCTTAGAAGACTCCATAGGCAGCAATATATCAGACATATGTCATAGCAACATCTTTACCGATACAGCTCCTAGCGCAATGGAGACTAAGGAAAAAATAAACAAATGGAACTACATAAAAATATAAAGCCTCAGCACAGCAAAAGAAACCATCAACAACAAAAACAAGAAAGTTCACTGCATGGGAAAATATATTTGCCAATGCTATTAAGAATTACAGGCCAATATCCTTGATGATCACAGATGTTAAAATCCTCAACAAAATTCTAACAAATCGGATCCAGCATTGCATTAGAAAGATCATACACCATGAACAAGTGGCATTTATTCCAGGGGTGCAAGGATGATACAATATCTTCAAATCAATAAATGTGATACATCACATAAAATTGAGAAAAATGAAACTAGATCACCAACTTACACCATACTCAACAAAAAACTTGAAATGGCTAAAAGAGTTAAATGTAAGAGGGGAAATCATAAAAAATCTTAGAAGACTCCATAGGCAGCAATATATCAGACATATGTCATAGCAACATCTTTACCGATACAGCTCCTAGCGCAATGGAGACTAAGGAAAAAATAAACAAATGGAACTACATAAAAATATAAAGCCTCAGCACAGCAAAAGAAACCATCAACAACAAAAACAAGAAAGTTCACTGCATGGGAAAATATATTTGCCAATGCTATTAAGATAAGGGTTTAATCTCCAAAATTTACAGGGAACCCATTGAACTTAACAAAAGGAGGATAATCAATTCAATCAAAAAATGGGCAAAGGACCTAAATAGACACTTTTTGAAAGAGGACATACAGAGGGCCAAGTGACATCTGAAAACATGCTTAAAGTCACTAATCATCTGAGAGATGCAAATCAAAACAACCGTGAGATACCATCTTTCACCTGTCATAATGGTCTAACACCCAGAAATCTATGGCCTTTTTAACACCAATGATGAGCTCACAGAAAGAAAAACTAAAAAAAACCAAAAACAATCCCATTTACCATTGCACCAAAAAATAAATAAATAAATAAATAAGATACCTAGGAATAAACTTAACCAAGGAGGTAAAAGACCTGTATTCAAAAACCTTGGACATTGAAAAAAGAGAAAGGAGAAGATATAAACAAATGGAAAAATATGCCATGCTCATGGATTGGTAGAATCAACATCAGTAAAATGTCCATAGTATCCAAAGCAATCTATAGATTCAATGCAATCCCCATTAAACTACCAATGGCATA
>NW_005355799.1:450770-451491 GCF_000412655.1 Myotis brandtii | reverse complement strand
TACATACATAATAAAATAAAATAAATAAATTAAAAATAAAAAAGTAAAAATGTGATGATTTTGTTTAGAAAGGATACCACTATCAAAATAAAAACTAGGAGAAATAAATGCAAGGCAAAATAATTCTCACAAATCTAATAGCAATTAATCTTAGCTATTTCCAAATAGTTCTTTAATTTTAATATTCCATATTACAATCATCCATATTATATGAATACTATGGGTCCAGCTCATGAAATTGTGCATGCGGCAGCCTGCTGCTGCTCGCAGCCCCACCCACTGCCCCACTGCACTCAAGAATACCTTCTCCCTTAGCATCTGGGAGAGGGCAGAAAAAAATAGAAGACATTCCTCCCTATTTCTCACAGACCCTATATACAGGCCCACCCAGCCCAGGCCAGCGGGATACTTGGCACATTCTTGGATCCTTGCTCAAGAGCGGGAGGCGTGACTGATGGCAACACACGTGAGAGTGGACCTCCGGGTGGCCACTCTGGTCCTGGCTACTGGTCCTGGCACTTCCTGGTCCTCGGTTCCTTCTTCATCCTGCCTGTAGCCCTGGTCCCCCTACCTGGCTCAGCCTCCCCTCTCCATCCTGGCCTCAGATGGCCCCCTTGGCTCCTGGGGGCTCTGTCCTCCCCTCCCATCCTGGAGGTCCCAAGGGGAGGTTATGGCTTCTCAGAGACTCCCCGGCAGCCCTGTCACTCGTGTTCACACAGGG
>NW_005355799.1:445841-450737 GCF_000412655.1 Myotis brandtii | reverse complement strand
CAGGGGCAAGTCCTCCGGGGTCACTTGGGCAGTTTGCTGATGACACGGATCAGGGCCACATTCTCATCCCTGAGGCACTGGTTGTCAGCCCATACGTGGGACAGGCCCTTCAGCTCCTCTTTCAGCTCAGCAGCCTTGTGTTCCACGGCCCTGCACTCAAATCTCTCCAGCTCCAGGAGGCCCATACTCTCTGAAAAGCTCTCCTGCCTCTGTGTGGCATGCTCCAGCTCCACCTTGAGCTGCACCAGCCAGCAGTGTGGTCTCGGCCTGGGCCTCATGAAGTCTCTCATTCTCAATGCGCAGCTTTGGGTAGAGCTTTCTGAAGTCTCCCTCAGGCTCTTCCGATTCAGGCTGGGGTTCTGGGTTGAGGGCAAGCTGCCTCAGGGGAGAAGGGCTGCATTCTGGGCTGATGTCCACTGGCTTTGTCTCCTCCCACCTCCGCAGGCCCTCTCCTCTCCTTGATAACTCTGTGGTGTTCCTTGGAGGCCTGTGATCCCTGTCCCTGCCTGTCAGGTGCCTCTACTCTCTGGGCAGGGCCATTAGAATTCTCAAACTCAGGGACTCTGGGCTGCCAGGAAGGGTCCAGGCTCTGTGCAGCCCGCTCTTGATCCAGATGGGAGAGTCCAATCAGGGGCAGGCTGGTGGGGGGAGGGGCCACGAGGTTGGCTGGCCCCACCCTCTGATCAGGCTGGTTCACTGGCTACAGTGGGCAGTGGCAGTTTGCTGGAGGTGGGTGGGAGCTGCTGGAACCCTAGGGGAGATGGGAGCAAGCCGCTGCCAGCTGCAGGAGCCAGGGGGAGGGATCGAGAGGTCAGCAGTTCAGCCCATTTACCAGTCAATGCCATCTCATGGCGACAGGTCATTTGGTCGTTTTGGTCGTCATGGCCTCTGGCTTTTTATAAATATGGACTAGAGGCCTGATGCACAAAAATTTGTGAACTCAGGGGGAGAGGGGGGTCCCCCAGCCCAGCCTGTGCCCTCTCGCAGTCTGGGACCCCTCAGAAGATAATGACCTGCTGGCTTAGGCCTGCTCCCGGGTGGCAGAGGGCACGCCCAATTCCTAGGTGCAGCCCCTGGTCGGGCTCAGAGCAGGGCCGATTGGGGAGTTGGGGCGCCGCCCCGTCATGCACAGAGCAGGTCGGATCGGGAGGTTGCGATGCCACCCTCAGTCACGCTCAGGGTAGGGCTGATTGGGGGGTTGGGGCACCGCCCAATAAATAAATAAATAAATACATACATAATAAAATAAAATAAATAAATTAAAAATAAAAAAGTAAAAATGTGATGATTTTGTTTAGAAAGGATACCACTATCAAAATAAAAACTAGGAGAAATAAATGCAAGGCAAAATAATTCTCACAAATCTAATAGCAATTAATCTTAGCTATTTCCAAATAGTTCTTTAATTTTAATATTCCATATTACAATCATCCATATTATATGAATACTATGGGTCCAGCTCATGAAATTGTGCATGCGGCAGCCTGCTGCTGCTCGCAGCCCCACCCACTGCCCCACTGCACTCAAGAATACCTTCTCCCTTAGCATCTGGGAGAGGGCAGAAAAAAATAGAAGACATTCCTCCCTATTTCTCACAGACCCTATATACAGGCCCACCCAGCCCAGGCCAGCGGGATACTTGGCACATTCTTGGATCCTTGCTCAAGAGCGGGAGGGGTGACTGATGGCAACACATGTGAGAGTGGACCTCCGGGTGGCCACTCTGGTCCTGGCTACTGGTCGTGGCACTTCCTGGTCCTCGGTTCCTTCCTCATCCTGCCTGCAGCCCTGGTCCCCCTACCTGGCTCAGCCTCCCCTCTCCATCCTGGCCTCAGATGGCCCCCTTGGCTCCTGGGGGCTCTGTCCTCCCCTCCCATCCTGGAGGTCCCAAGGGGAGGTTATGGCTTCTCAGAGACTCCCCGGCAGCCCTGTCACTCGTGTTCACACAGGGAAGGGGTGCATGTGGCAGAAGCAGCTGTATAAATGCAGGTACAGGGGCAAGTCCTCCGGGGTCACTTGGGCAGTTTGCTGATGACACGGATCAGGGCCACATTCTCATCCCTGAGGCACTGGTTGTCAGCCCATACGTGGGACAGGCCCTTCAGCTCCTCTTTCAGCTCAGCAGCCTTGTGTTCCACGGCCCTGCACTCAAATCTCTCCAGCTCCAGGAGGCCCATACTCTCTGAAAAGCTCTCCTGCCTCTGTGTGGCATGCTCCAGCTCCACCTTGAGCTGCACCAGCCAGCAGTGTGGTCTCGGCCTGGGCCTCATGAAGTCTCTCATTCTCAATGCGCAGCTTTGGGTAGAGCTTTCTGAAGTCTCCCTCAGGCTCTTCCGATTCAGGCTGGGGTTCTGGGTTGAGGGCAAGCTGCCTCAGGGGAGAAGGGCTGCATTCTGGGCTGATGTCCACTGGCTTTGTCTCCTCCCACCTCCGCAGGCCCTCTCCTCTCCTTGATAACTCTGTGGTGTTCCTTGGAGGCCTGTGATCCCTGTCCCTGCCTGTCAGGTGCCTCTACTCTCTGGGCAGGGCCATTAGAATTCTCAAACTCAGGGACTCTGGGCTGCCAGGAAGGGTCCAGGCTCTGTGCAGCCCGCTCTTGATCCAGATGGGAGAGTCCAATCAGGGGCAGGCTGGTGGGGGGAGGGGCCACGAGGTTGGCTGGCCCCACCCTCTGATCAGGCTGGTCCACTGGCTACAGTGGGCAGTGGCAGTTTGCTGGAGGTGGGTGGGAGCTGCTGGAACCCTAGGGGAGATGGGAGCAAGCCGCTGCCAGCTGCAGGAGCCAGGGGGAGGGATCGAGAGGTCAGCAGTTCAGCCCATTTACCAGTCAATGCCATCTCATGGCGACAGGTCATTTGGTCGTTTTGGTCGTCATGGCCTCTGGCTTTTTATAAATATGGACTAGAGGCCTGATGCACAAAAATTTGTGAACTCAGGATATGTGTTTCTCAGGTATGGGGAATCTTTTTTCTGCCAAGAACCATTGGGATACTTATAACATGATTCATGAGACATGCAAAATTATCAACTTAAAAATTAGCCTGCTATATTTGGTGAAACATTTAATTAGTTCACCCTTAATGCCTTGTCAGGGCCAGACCAAATGATTTCACAGGCTTTATATGGCCCTCAAATCGCACATTCTCCACCCCTTAGCATCTAAGCCCTTACATTATCAAGTATTGAGAAATTTTATATTTGTCAATGCAAGAAATGTTAACAAACATTATTTTAAGCATGAATAAAATTGTTTGTTTTTACTTTTTATAGGCCATATGTCTGTTATTTGTATTAAGTGTTTGTTCACATTATAGTTAAGGTTTTATGACCTTTAATTCTGTACCTTCATATTTTATGTGAATAAAAGGATATAATTTACCATGAGGTATACATTAGCTATAATTTTATCGAGAAACACACTTCAATCAGTTATTTCTTTTTCTTTCTCTTTTACTGTTTATTTTGATACATTTCAAAATTAGAGAAAAAATAAAGTCAGTAAAAAATGCCCCATATATCCTCAATCTGGATACTTCATGCAGATTTCAAAAATTGTCCCAATAATAGCTTTTACATTGGACAATCCAACCCAATTTCATAGTCCATTACAGCTCTTCATTCTTGACTTTAATATCCTGCACATTTTTTAAGATTACAGAATAGTATTACTTTTAGAATGTTCTTTAATTTGTGTTTGTCTGATATTTCTAACTACAATCATTTTTAAAAAGCTCAGGTAATCTCATTTTTTTTAAACAGTGTATAAAGATCTACCTATATCAACTTAGTGCTAATTTGTCCTCGCCTTGTTATTTCTTTTTTTATGGTCTAATAGAGCATTATATCATGCCACATTTATCGGAGCCCTAATTAATTGATTTGTTACTGTGTTAAGAAACCCTTTCTTTTTGATGGTGCATAAACTATAAACTCACTTTTTTATATAATTAACAAGGTTGTTATAATGCTTCTAAAGTACTTTAAATTAATTTTACAAAATTAACATACAGGTTTTTCTCTGTTTATCTCATCATGCATCACAAATTTAGTATAACAGAAAATCATTAAAATTTAAGAGCAGCAGAATTAGATGCTATAAAAGTTATCATAAAATAAGAACATTTCCAAAGTAAATATTATATGAAGTTGTGTTTTTAAAAATATTTGAAGACATTATATTTTATTGAACAAGAAATATGCAACAATTGTAATATTAAAAATAGAAAATAGCCTTGGGTACATAAATTTTGATAATAAAAATGTATAGAAAATAAATACTTAATAACAATTTTTCTTAGTATTTATATACAGTGTTAATAACAAAATAAATATTAACTTAATGAAAGATGGTTGTCTGATTATGCACTTGTTAAATTAGAACTATTTAAAATAATACTTAACGACATCATTTATATTTTGCAACCCACAAAGGTGCTTATATTATATCAGAAACATTGCCAAAATGTTATGAGGAAGAATAAAAGGCATAGACTGGCAATTGTTTAGATTAAGTATGTACTCTTAAAAAAATGGTATATTTATGTATATATATACTAGAGACCTAGTGCACAAAAATTTGTGTACTCGGGGAGGAGAAGGTTCCCTCAGCCCGGCCTGTGCCCTCTCGCAGTCTGGGACCCCTCGGGAGATAACGGCCTGCTGGCTTAGGCCCTCTCCCGGGAGGCAGAGGGCAGGCCCAAATCCTAGGTGCAGCCCCTGGTCGGGCTCAGAGCAGGGCGGATCGGGAGGTTGCGATGTCACACTCAGTCACGATCAGGGTAGGGCCGATTGGGGGGTTGGGGCACCGCCCCCTGTCACACTCAAGGCAGGATCGATAGGGAAGTTGCGGCGCCACCCCCTGTCGTGCACAGAGCAGGGCCAATCAGGGGGTTGGGG
>NW_005355799.1:442617-443563 GCF_000412655.1 Myotis brandtii | reverse complement strand
ACAGAAACTCCTGGATTGGAGAGGGCTCCCCTGAGGGCTCCCAGATTGGAGAGGGTGCAGGTTGGGCTGAGGGATCCCCTCCCTCCAACCCCCCATCCCCCAGTGCATGAATCTTTGTATACCGGGCCCCTAGTGTGTGTGTGTGTGTATATATATATATATATACCTTTTGTTCTCTTGTATAGAATGATCTCTTGTTCTTGTATAGAATAAAGAATAGATAACTTATTTTGGCATATTTGTTAAGTGAATAAAACACAAGGATCTTATGATGATAGTAAGTGAAAAATATTATTGGGTAAACCCTTAATTTAACTAGAAAAAAATACATAATTTTTAACAGTACATGCATAATCTAAACAATTGCCAGTCTATGCCTTTTATTCTTCCATATCATCCACATTAAATTTTGGCAATATTTTGGTATAATATAAGGAAGTATTCCTACTACTATACAGATAGAATTTATTAATATAAACAAGTGATGTAGTTTATAATAAAAATTGCTATAAATAAAAGAAAGTATGATATTAGTCTTGTGTGGCTACCCAAAAAGTAAATAATGTTGATTATGAGATTAGAGCAGATAACTTATAGCCTTCTTCTTTCTCTATATCTCACAACACAACTCTCAGAAGCCAATTTTCCTGAGTAAATACCAAACATAGATGAGACAAATTAATGAATAAAAGGTTTTAAATTCCAATAAATTAATTGAATAGTGAGTCAACTAAGGAATAACAACATCATTGTTTAGTTAATTTATAGGGATATGATAAAACATCACAATAGTATCATATATAAAAATCTAAAATTTACCCCAAACTGATAATATTACAATACTTAAAATCCACTGTATACATCCTATATAATAAAGAGATAATATGCAAATTGACCATCACACCCTCGCACAAGATGGCTGCCCCCATGTGGTTATAAGATGACC
>NW_005355799.1:432628-441576 GCF_000412655.1 Myotis brandtii | reverse complement strand
TTCTAACTCTCTATCCCTCTCCCTTCCTCTCTGTTAAATATCAATAAAATATATTTTAAAAAAAGAAAAGAAGAGAAAAGTTATTTGAAGAAATAATGACAGAAAACTTCCCCTACCTGGTGAAAGAAATAGACTTCCAAGTCCAGGAAGCGCAGAGAACCCCAAACAAAAGGAATCCAAAGAGGACCACACCAAGACACATCATAATTAAAATGCCAAGAGCAAAAGACAAAGAGAGAATCTTAAAAGCAGCAAGAGAAAAAAAGTCAGTTACCTATAAGGGAGTACCCATACGACTGTCAGCTGATTTCTCAACAGAAACTTTGCAGGCCAGAAGGGAGTGGCAAGAAATATTCAAAGTGATGAATAGCAAGAACCTACAACCAAGATTACTTTATCCAGCAAAGCTATCATTCAGAATTGAAGGTCAGATAAAGAGCTTCACAGATAAGGAAAAGCTAAAGGAGTTCATCACCACCAAACCAGTATTATATGAAATGCTGAAAGGTATCCTTTAAGAAGAGGAAGAAGAAGAAAAAGGTAAAGATACAAATTATGAACAACAAATATGCATCTATCAACAAGTGAATCTAAGAATCAAGTGAATAAATAACCTGATGTACAGAATGAACTGGTGATTATAATAGAATCAGGGACATAGAAAGGGAACGGACTAACTATTCTTGGGGGGAAAAGGGGTGTGGGAGATGCGGGAAGAGACTGGACAAAAATCGTGCACCTATGGATGAGGACAGTGGGTGGGGAGTGAGGGCGGAGGGTGGGGTGGGAGCTGGAAGGAGGGGAGTTATGGGGGGAAAAAGAGGAACAAATGTAATAATCTGAACAATAAAGATTTAATTAAAAAAATATATAAAAGTGAAAAAAGGCAATGAAAACATATTCAAAGCAGAGTTGCAAGATAACAGTAATGGATGATGGTTATTTGTATGCATCATTTTGACTAGTCTAAGGGATGCCCAGATAGCTGGTAAAACTTTTCAGGGTATGTCTGAGGTGTTTCCAGAACATATTAGCATTTGAACCCTTAAATTTAGTAGTAAAGAAGATCCAGTGGACATCATTCAATCCACTGAGAGCCTGAACACAGAGAAAGGGGGAATTTGCTCTCTTTGCTTGAGATGGAACATCAGTCTTCTTCCCTGCCATAAAACTCAGCTCAGACTGAATTATACCCTCAGCGCCCAGATTCTCAGGCCTTTGCATTCAGACCGAAGTACATCACCTGCTTTCCTGGTTCTCCAGTTTGTGGACTACAGATCTTGGGACTTTTCAGCCTCCCTAATAACATGAGCCAATTCCTTTAATATATATCCTCTTGGTTCTTTTTTCTCTGGACAACCCAGACTAATCCAAATAAAAGTATATTAAAAAGGTGATGAGAAGTGATTAAGAGAATTTCAGGAGAGGAAGAGAAGAAAATGTTATTCTGAGAATTAATTACATTACAGACATTTAAAAAGAACACAAATTTGATGCAGTGGAATGTAATATTAGCTTTTCTTCCATTCAAATTTCTAAAATGTTGAGGTCTTTAAGAAAGTTCTAAGAACAGTATATAGCATTAAATGGAAAAGGATATATATATAAAAGTGTGTATAAACTTTCCATAAATAGTAGTATTAAGTTAAAACATAATTAACTTAATATTATTATTAACACAAAGGATATTTTATAAAATAGGTGCAAAAGATATGCACATATGTGTGTATATGCACATTTTATAAGCATACATATCCTATATAATAAAAGCCTAATATGCTAAGTGTCCGGTCAGCCTGTGGTCCAGTCAACCAATCAAAGCATAATATTCTAATGATATGCTAAGGCTGCTCAACTGCTCACTATGATGTGCACTGACCATCAGGGGGCGGACACTCTGACTGGTAGGTTAGCTTGTTGCTGGGGTCCAACTGATCGGGACTGAGCAAGATGGGCTGGACATGCCCTGGAGCCCTCCTGCGATCCCTCCTCAGCTGGCCAACCTCCTGCATCCCTCCCTGGCTCCGATAGTGCACTGGTGGGTCCCTCAGCCTGGTCTGCCCTCTCACAATCCAGGACTTCTCAGGGGATGTCAGAGAGCTGGTTTGGCCCGATCCTGCAAGCCAGGCCTAGGGACCCCACTGGTGCACAAATTCGTGCACTGCATCTCTAGTATTTATATAATTCATATAGACATGCATGTGGACTCAATAAAATAGGCTTAAGTGTATAGATACTTAATATAATGACAAGATTAATTTATGAGATTGTTAATGTAACATTAATTTAATGTTGAGAAAATGTTAAGTCACTTCCTATTTTAATGTTACTTCTTATAGCATAATACCCCTGTATCCTCTCTCCTCAGTTATACATCCTCCTGTTGAGTAAGTTTCTCATAATTGTGAGTGTGAACTATCAAACCACATCTGTGTGGCTCCTTAGATTTACCTCCTCCCTAGATTTAGCTGACTGCAAAAGTTATAGGTTCTCAAATGCTATCCTCCATGCCATTTGTTGTCCCTGGCTGATATTAACAGTTAAAGATGAACTTTTTGACATATTTTCAAAATACTACTTTTAGTGTAGATGGACAGATTCACATAGAAACTTACTGAAAATGAGTTTCTTTTAAAGCTTTAAATACCTTGATGGTATTTTGGGGATAAAGAGTTGACAGCTCTTCATTTTGCTGCCTTTTGCAGCTTACAATAGGGTTTTCACATAATTACCTCATTATCCTCCCAATCACTTCTAAGGTCAGATCTCTTATGCACACTCTAGCAGACAAACAGCAGGCCTTGAAGATGAACCCTTGATGGACGTCCTTATCTAAGAAATTTCTTGCTGGAGGAAAACACTGTGGTCTCCAATAAGTAAAGTGATATAGATGTGCCAGTTTATTCCATCAACCTGAGAACTTCTTGGGCCTGACCAACCTCCATCCATTTCTCTATGCTAATGGGGCAGGATAACCTCAACATTTACAAGACTTGAGGTACTTGGTAAAAAAAAAGAATTCTGCCTTTTTCCCCCCATTTTTGACACATTGTTTATGTTGAGTATATATTTTTAAAAACTACGTGAAGCCCTGGCCGAGTGACTCAGTTGGTTGGAGCATGGATCCATACACCAGAAGGTTGCAGGTTGAATTCCTGGTCAGGACACATACCTAGAATGCAGGTTCTATCCACGCTTGGGGTGCTTAGGAGGCAACCACTTGATGTTTCTCTCTGTCTCCCTTCCTCTGTCTCTAAAAAAATGAATAAAATCATGTCCTCTAACAGGATTAAAGAGAGAGAGAGAGAAACTACATTAAAATGACCCAATTTACATTTAAATTTATGTAAAAATGTTAGAAGTGAAAAAATATGAGAGTATATATTTTTTCAAATAATTTTATTAAGTGCATAAGTCAAAGACATTTCCATTTTATAGATAGGGGTTTTAAAGAAAGGCTAAATATCTGTTAACATAGAAAATGCAAAAAGGAACAAACTGAAAGTTTTTAAAAGATAAATGTTATTTATTTTCACTATACTACATTTTCATTACCATATTTTAAGTGATAAAAACATAGGGGTAATCAAATGACATTCTACACATGGTATGAAGTGGAAGCTTTTTTATATGCCATTTTTCTGGAGGTAAACTGAGGTTAAAGATGAAATGTTATTTTCTCCTGAATTAAAACATTAATTCTTAATGTATCCATATTAGACTCTAGGACTACAAGACTCCAGTCCACTGTTGTATCAATTACATAAAGAACCATTTTGTACAATATAACATTAATTACATTACAAAGGCTGAAAGCATTTCCTTTAATTCCTACTGGACATCTTACATTTTTTCATACTTTGCTATTATTAATTAATGTATTAACAGATTGGAAAAATAGAAAAAGAACTAAATCTTAAAAAAACCAAGATATTCAGATATTCTTGAGAGCTGCCAACTACATCAATAAATTAATAGATAAGATTTAATGGATATGGCACTAGGGAGGTCATTTGTCAAAGCAGATGTCTTGTGTAGCAATACAGGGACCATTAAGCATGGGCTAGTGAAAATAGACATCAAATTTAAATAACTGAGAAGAGAATGGGAAGGGAGGAAGTAGACACAGTAATGTTGACAACTCTCTCAAGAATATTGGCAGTATTCTATAATGATGAAAAATGAGCTTTAGCTTTAAAACACTAGGGTTTGAATCTTGATTCTAACACTTAATAGCTGTGTGAGTCAGTACGTCACACAACTCTTGACTTTCAGATTCTCAGGTGCCAGATGAGAGTGAGGATATCTATTTAATGGGGTTATTGTAAGCATTATAGGAATTCATCTCTAGGATGTATTTAGCATGCTGCTTATCTCATAGTAAGTGCATAATAATACATGGCATACACAATAGTAAATAAGCATATTAGGAGGGAATAAATAATTTAAGGGTATGTTTTACACAATAATTTCAACTATTAAAAGTGCCTAAAGATAGTTCATAGATTTATTGAAAGGATTAATTATACTGGAATTATTGGAAGACTTGTAATTTGTTGTTTAATTTATCAAGACTAAAAATAATCACACACAACCTTTAAATTTTAGGCAGGGATGTTTACGTTAATATTTATTTGGTGTATAGACATGAAAAATAAAAATGTGCAAAAAAATTACAATATTTTGCCCTCGGTTGGTTGAAGCATTGTCCTTTACATGAAAAGGTAGTGGGTTCAATTCCCAGTCATGGCACATACTGAGATTGCGGTTTATGTCCCTGGTGTGGCCCCTGCAGGAGGCAACAGATCAATGTTTCTCTCTTTCTAAAAATCAATAAATTACAAAGAAACCCTACAATATTTTATCATACTAATAATGCTAATGTGTAGATCAAATATGAATGTTTATGTAGTATCACTATTATAAAGTAACCAGATAGTGTTAGAAGCAATTGTTTTATCCATTCTGCTATGAAGTAAAGAAAAAGCATAGTTTCATATTATAGTTACTAAATTTATATTAATCATTCTACCATGATGATCAAATATGTTTTAAATAAAATTACATGTTTTTAAAAATTATACACTTACATATAACAGACTATTTGTATTAATTTTGTAGTAAAATTCATATGGTTTCATTAAAGTATGTATATTTCAAGTGTTAAACTTTATTAAAAAATCAAGTTTTTCAGAAGAACTGAAGGACAAAATAAATCATGAGAAGTACATGATTAAATTGATTTATTCGTGTTTTTTCATATATTAGTATACTTAGCATTTATACTTTAATTATAGATGTATTACTAATCAAAAAAAGATAAAGCACTTTTCAATGTAATCAAACAACCACCTAAAATTATAAATAAATATGGGTGCACTTTCTTCTCTGAAAATTTATGAATAATTACTTTCTTGGTCATCAGGAAACTAAATTTAATCTAAACTTTTATTGATTCAGGATGTTTGTTGTTGAGTATTATCGATACCATTTACTTTCAATTGTTTATTCAATCAAATATAATTGGCAGATGTGAACTGAGTGGTATATGAAATAATGCTACTTTGTTAGAAAATGCAAATAAAATATATGCAATATAAACTAAAAATAAGTGACCTAAGACAATAGAGTAAGAATAAAGTAGAAATTGGTACCAAACTGGGGAAGTTATACACATATATGCATAGCTCATGGTGAAGGCCTGAGAGGGTCAGGTGTGGGGTGGAAGGGGTCAATAAGAAAAACAAACACACAAAAAACAAAAAACAGAAGAACAAAAGAGACATCTGTAATACTTTCAAAACTAAAGATGAGGTTTTTTTTAAAAAAAAGAAGAAAAACAGAAATATGAAAAAAGAAAGAAAGAAAGAGAGAGAGAGAGAGAGAGAGAGAGAGAGAGAGAGAGAGAGAGGAAAGAAAGAAAGAAAGAAATAAAGAAAGAAAAGAAAGAAAGAAAGAAAGAAAGAAAGAAAGAAAGAAAGAAAGAAAGAAAGAAAGAAAGAAAGAAACTGGTACCAAATGAGCTATTCCTTCAGATGCCCAATCTGGTATTGAGAACATGGTTAATAATTGTACAGTGTATGAAATTGAATTTATCATTCAGAAACTATAATTACGAGGAAGCTAACATCACATTCGTTTGGAATTTATCACATCCTGATTTTGCAATTCTCAAAGAAAAATGTTCACATTTATACATTTTTTAAATTTGTAAATAACATGCTCTGTCAGTTCAGTAAATATTTGTATCTTGTCAAAACAGGTAATAGATTTGCAACTCACTTAAAATAATTTAAAGATGAAAAGATACACACATAAAAACTACAAATTTAAATATTAATATTCCCCTACAAAGAAGTATAATTTATAAACCAAACCAAGATAGTAATGCATGAAATGGCTTTTAGAGATATCCTATATAATAAAAGGCTAATAAGATCATATGTAATACCTTAATCAATAAAGAAAAATAAATAAATAAATGGCTAATATGCAAATCGACCGAATGGTGGAACAATTGGTCACTATGACGCACACTGACCACCAGAAGGCAGACACTCAGTGCAGGAGTTGCTCCCTGGTGGTCAGTGCACTCCCACAGGGGAGTGCTACTCAGCCAGAGCCCTGAGCTGGGCTCATGGCTGGCGAGCGTAGTGGTGGTGGTGGGGAGCAGGCCTAAGCCAGCAGTCAGACATCCCCCAAGGGCTCCCAGACTGCGAAAGGATGCAGGCCAGGCTAAGGGGACACACACACACACACACACACACACACACACACCCTAGTGCACAAATTTTGTGCACTGGGCCTCTAGTAGTATATAATGTACTAAAATTTATGAAGATTACTTATAAACTTTATCAACAAGCCCAGAATAAATAAATATTATCATTAGAAAATTTTATACTTAATTCAATTTATTAAACTGATTAACTTATCTAATCCCAAGTTGAATATCACTGTAGTATAGTATTTGCTGCTTCAAGGTAAAACTATTACCAGTGGCTAATCACTTTATCCAATTACAATAGACTGACGAATCAATCTTTGATCATTAGAGCCTTGCTATAATAAACTCTTTCAATGCAAAATTCAAAATAATGTATTGGGTCATGGATATAAAGGTATTTGTAATGAGCAGAAATTATTTGATTCATATTCCTTCCACTGGATAGGAGTACAATGCTTAAAATTGTTCGGGAATTTAAGTACTAAAAACACCTAATAATCTAAAATCATAATGCTTATGACTATTGAAATAATCAAATCAGTAAAAAGATTTGCAACCTGTTATCTGTAGCAGCTATAACTTATCATTATAAGTAGTTAAGAGGAATTATAGAAAACTCTAGTTTATCAAGTTTTATAAAAAAATATCGCTCAATTTTCCTACAACACTGCTGGGAGTTTTGATCAGGAGATCAAAACTATGGTATTCTGCTTACAGATATATTGAGATGATTTACCCACATGATATTAATATTGTATATTAAACAAGTTGCAACTATGTTAAAATCAGGAATTTTAACAATACCACCACCATCAACAAAATCCAGATTGCTGGAATCTTATTAGTAATGGAAGATTTGCAAAAACTGTGTACACAGGAATGTATCAATTGCAATTTGTTTCAAAATAAAACTCAATTAAAATAACTATTAGATGTCAAAACAAATAACTACATACACATTTTAACTTGATTCATAAAGAAATCATTTCTTTAAAACCTATACAAAATTTATGAAACACCAAACCTTGAAAATTATAATAAGACTATTTTATAAGTAATTGTACATTAGAGGGAATAAAATTCAGGTGAAAAATATTTTCTATAAATAACTGAGCATGGAATATTGATTGATGGAACTAAAGTTTGTTCATCTTAAACAATTAAAATGGTTTATTATCATTAACTGTATGCATTTAGTAATACAATGGTTTATTATCATTAACTATATGCATTTAGTAATACAACAGAGAGAGGAAGAGAGAGAGAGAGAGAGAGAGAGAGAGAGAGAGAGAGAGAGAGAAAGAAATCTCAATTGCTTAGTATTTCCTAAGATCTACGTTTTTTGTTTTGTTTTGTTTTTTTAATCCTCACCTGAGGATATTTTTCCATTGATTTTTAGGGAGAGTGGAAGAGAGAGGGAAAGACAGAGAGATACATTGATGTGATAGAAACACATTGATTGGTCGCCTCTTGCACAAGCCCTAACTAGGGCCCTGGCCAAGGAGAAGCCTGCAACCAAGGTACATACCATTGATGGGAATCAAACCCAGGACCCTTTGATTCACAGGCCTATGCTCTATTCACTGAGCCAAACTGGCTAGGACTCCAAACTACTCTTGACTATGGACTACTTTGGCAGAATTAGCAGCAATGAATTGTGACAAATCTCAGAGAAAGAATAAAACAATGATTAATTTATTAAGATAAATGAATTTAGACTATTTTTGTTCAATGTTCATTTTTTCTTTCATTGAGATATTTCCCTTTCATTTTTCTTCTATTTCCTTTCAAATATGTGGTTTATTAACTCATCAAACCTAGGATTAAAAGAATATCAGCCCTAGCCAATTTGGCTCAGTGGATAGAGCATCAGCCTGTGGACTGAAGGGTCCCCGGTTCGATTCTAGTCAAGGGCACACACCTGGGTTGAAGGCTCAATCCCCAGTAGTGGGCATGCAGGAGGCAGCCAATCAATGATTCTCTTTCATCATTGATGTTTCTCTCTCACCCTCTCCCTTCTTATCTGAAATCAATATTTTTTTAAAAAAAGAATATCATAATGTTTCTTCCAATACAATATAGCAATATAGAATGTAAAATATCTGGAATAATTCAACATGATACAAAATAAACTCTTGTTATTCAGACCATCTTTATAGCACTTTATAAAATATGACATGGTATGAAACATCATTGAAACAGTTTTCCAAATTCACCCTAT
>NW_005355799.1:429044-432537 GCF_000412655.1 Myotis brandtii | reverse complement strand
ATATATATATTTCTGACATATACATAACATAATAAGTATATGACTTTAATACTAGTTTCAGAAAGTAAGCAAGAAAAATAAATATCACATTAAAAACCTACCTATGCCTTATGTTAAAACCACACAAACATTAAAAATAACTCGAAAGTCATTTATGTTTATAAATTCAATATAAATCTATATTAAGTCTTTCATCTCAATTTGGGAACAATCATTATTACTGTAGTTGAAAAATGAATACTGTCAAAAGAAGGAGAATTTTTTTTTTGCTTTTTTCATATTCTAAGCAATAATGAGATCCTGAAAGTATTACTTTGGACACAACTAGGCTGCGTCTACATTTTCTCCATTTTACCTACTGGATGCTCAGGCTACAAATGAAGATAAGAATGCTCTTTATTATATTTTACTAAATAAGGGTTGAACCACAAATGTATTAAAATTTGTGGTCCAACCATTAAGTGAAATTGTTAAGCATATAACTAGGTGGAACATCAGCTAAAATTATGAACTTATTGAAATGGATACAAACTGAAAAAGAATATTAAATAGATGACATGCAAAACACAGCCACATCCATAGCACACACTTATAATTGTTAGACAAGATGTCTTATGTCAATTGCCATGCAGAATATTTATAATGAGTACAAGGAAACTGGGAAAATAACTAATGGATGAATGCACATAAGCTGTGCTAAAAAAAAAAGAAAAACAAAAACTCATACAGTATATATTCAAAAAATATATAATCATTAGAATTTATGTATTTTAAAGGCCAAATAAAGGTCCCATAAAATCATATGTGTGTGTTTATACATATATGTGTCATATATGTATATTCATATGTATAATGTATGCATAAACATATATGTACACACACATGAATTACACTTACTCAGGCCTGCATGAAAACTATGAATGGAACATGAACCACACTTACCATTTTAAAGGTAATTTTTTATTTTAGAATAGTACTTTATACCAAATAATCGATTTACAGAAAGTCCACAATAGAAAATGAGATATGAAATCTCAAGAGTGTTTTGTCAACCACCAAAATGTAAAGAAAAACTCCCAAGTGTTTAAAGACTGGTCAGGTTGGATACTTCCCCTTTTTCCAAAATGAAATAGTGTGAACAAGAATCCCTCTGAGACATAAAGATTTTCAAGGTTACTTGAATCCTTCTTAGTTATTTAAAGATCCTACCTTATTTCAAGGAATATATTTCATGCTAGAAGAGTTTTTAATCTAATAAAATTATTAGATAAGTGGTGAGTGTTCTACCACATAGAGCACACTATTATCTAGTAGGCCAAAGTATACCACTTAAGGTAAGCAAATACTTTAACATAAATTTTTTAAGTTTTAATTGCTAAAGAAAATTTTATATACAGAGTGATTTAATAAACATAAAGCAATTGAATACATTGCTGACAGGAAAAAAGTATTCTTGAATTTTGTACTTTATTCAGATTGATCTAACAATGAAAAATTGTCTATCTTCCCAATTTGTAGGTCTTTGTACTCTAACCTTTTAGAATTGAATGATCTTACAGTGCTGATATAAACTTCTAAGAAATTGGAGGATATTTAAGACACACTAATCTGATTCATATGTGTAATTTGACTTTTCAATGTATGTCAAATGAAGTTGGTTTAAAGGTTGTTTCTATATAGAAGTAAAAATGTTTCCAATACTATTATCTGAATGCCAATACACAGAATATGAGATATGATAGATCCTTCAATTTGTATTTCTAAAGTAAAAAGATATGTAGCTTAAAAAATAAATAATCATTTTCCAGAGTCTATATTTTATTTATGACAAATCCTTCCTTATATTTGATGACTTTGAGGAAATATTGAATAACGTTCTCTAATTTAACGTTAAATTTCATCAATTGAAATTTACTTATTTGTAAACTAATTATGTTATTTACTTACATCCTAGATTCTACAAATCTTGTATTTGATTTATTATAGTTCTGCTTTGCATTATTTTTTTTCTCTTAATCAATTATCTTAACCAGTGCAAATGGCTAGTCAACACACTTCGTTAGTTATCCAAAATCAGACTTTTACCAAAGTCTGATTTTATAAAACTTGATCTATAAAAATGTATACTTTATTTTAAATATTTTTTATTGAGAGGGAGAGAGAGATAGGAACATCAATGATGAGAGAGAATCATTGATCAGCTGCTTTCTGCACGCCCCCTACTGGGGATGGAGCCTGCAACCAGAGCTTTGCCCTTGAATGGAATCGAACCCGGGACCCTTCAGTCCACAGGCCAATGCTCTATCCACTGAGCCAAACTAGCTAGGGCATATACTTTATTTTAATTTGCATAATTACTTACTCAACTATTTCTTATATACTTGAAAACCAGGATGGAAAGTGGTTTAATCTAGCTAATATAAAGAAATGAGTGCAAATTTAATTCTGAGACAATCAAGGAAAGATATAAAAATTATTTTCTTCACTTTATAATCAGATATTTATTAAATAAACATGTTGATGTTGAAAAATTGTACAGCACATTTTTCTGTGAAATTGGGTAGGTTATGCATGCTATGGAAACCAACCACCTGAAAAATCTTAGTTACTTGAAGCAATAAGGTTTATTTTTCCCTCATGTTACATGTGTACTATATGTATTCCATGGCCTGTGTTTGCCTTCATGTCTCCTAAATCTCGAATCCAGGCTACCAGAGAAGTATGTGGATGTTGCAGGTTTCCATGGTGGATGGGAAAAGAGAGAGAGAGAGAGAGAGAGAGAGAGAGAGATTTGAAAATCATTCACTAGTTCTTAAAATTTCAGTCTTTTGCACTCACATTTCATTGAACTGTGATTTGATTTTATTTGACTTTATTATTATTATTTAAATATAATTTTATTGATTTCAGAGAGGAAAGGAGAGGGAGAGAGAGTTAGAAACATCAATGATGAGAGAGAATCATTGATCAGTTGTCTCCTGCACACACCCTACTGGGGATCGAGCCTGCAACCCTGGCATGTGTCCTTGAATGGAATTGAACCCAGAAACCTTCAGTCCACAGGCTGATGCTCTATCCACTTTGCCACACCAGCCAGGGCTGAACTGTGATTTTAAATGTGTGTTCCCTAGACCAGAAATATCACTATCACCTAGAAATTTGGAAATGCAAAATTTCTGGACCTATCTTCAGAATTAAGTTCTGGGTTTAAATACTCTGAGTAGTTACACGCCCAGTTAGAAATACTCTAAACATTTCTAACAAGTTCCTAAGTAATGAGGATCATGGATTTATTTGGTTATCTATATACCGAATTGAGGCCTAGCAATCTATGTTTTAGCAAGCCCTTCAGTAGATTCAGATGCATAATAAAGTTTGAAAACCACTGCACCAGACAAATCTTGTCTAAGTTTTATTTCAAAAGCATGGGAATGTACAATTCTACCAGTTCTCTGAAGAGAAACTTTTGGTGGCCAGCAATAATGAATATTTG
>NW_005355799.1:420849-429003 GCF_000412655.1 Myotis brandtii | reverse complement strand
TATATAAAAAACAAAACAACATAGCTGTTGTTGAACCTTAGCCCATTCCTTCTATACCTTTATTATAAATAAATTTGTATTGCACACCTATTAAAAGAAAGTATTGAGCTACAAAGATGGGATATGAGCTTAGCACTAGAGCTTACAATATGCAGTACTTGGAGAGACAGACTGATTTAATAGTAACATCAAGCAGTTTAGGTTAAGTGCTTATGTGACCCTGTCAATCAACTCATACAGACTGATTGGCTAAATTTCTGTATTGAGTGTTTTGGGATTATCATTATCGTGCACATTATTAAACAATGTTATGATCAATCCAATTAGAAATGTGCACATTCCTAGGGTAGAGGAGAAAAGCACATATGTCATGACTTTCAAGCCCTACTTAATAAAAAATGAATTTTATGAGAAGAAATCACATTTTAAAAAGTGAAACGTAAGGATAATAATAATGTGTAGTGTTTTTAAGGATATGTTCTATGGCGCTCATAGAAAAAGTTTCAGAAAATTATGACAGGAGAGAGAAAACATTTTCTTCTGTGTGGCTCCATCTTTATCAGGCCAGTTTCTTTCTCTTCTTTCTTTTTAGCACACACAAAAAAAATATTTTTGTCTTAACACATTTTAACCTTTTCTGAAGTATACTATAATGTGTATTCTAGTTGATTTATGGTGGTGTGTACCTAAAAGGTAATCATTTTTGGTATATAGCCTTCTGAATATAACCTTATGAAGTATTTCTTTACCCCACTATCATTGTTTTCTCATAATCAATATTATAAAGTTGATTGACTGAATTCTAACATTTGCCCTTGATAATTTTATTCTTTTGCCTACTGAATTTATTTACTGTTGCTATTATTGTATGCTTGAATTAGCATCACAAATTCAGTCATCTGTATAATTATAAAAAAGTGTATACTCAAATGGTTTCAAGTAATGAAGAGGAATTTAATGTGTTTTTTCACACAATAAAATAAATTTGCAACTTTACATAAGACAAGGACTGTGGATAGTTCTATTTTTATAGCTTTCTTAGTGACTAGAATTTTTAATGATCTTTTTCTATGTCATAACCTAAGGTACATTTGGATTAAATTTTATATTTTTATTTTGAATTCCCCATCATAATATTTTAAAGAAAATATTTAAGCAAATCTCTAACAAATATACACCAATGGCCTATAGAAGAGAAAGTGTGAGTTAAAATAAAAATAGATATAATGAGGAGAATCTCTTTAAGAATTTTGATGCTGAAAGTCATTCTCTTTAACATTAATTCTAATTTTATTTATTGAAACTGTCTAAATACTATGAATTTCTATATGTCATATTCTGAACAAATAGTTCAGAATTGTCTTCTAATGTAACTGTTTTCTTCATTTACATTAAGGATAGATTCTTATAAGCTGAATGAACAAAACTGTCCATTCCATTTGGGAAAATAGATGTAGAATTTGCTTTTATGTGACTGATTAGATTAAGTTCTTTGCAATACTTAGATTTCCAAAGAAACATGTTGTATGTGTGTGTGTCTGTACACGATGTGCATGTGTGTGTGTGTGTGTGTGTGTGTGTGTAATGAGAGAGAGAGAGAGAGAGAGAGAGAGAGAGAGAGAGATTGTTCTTCACTATTACTTAATGTTTATATATCAATGATTTATACTTAAATACAGATATGCATATTACTCAACATCTATAGGATCTTGGCACTTGTTTTAATTTCTATTCTAGTCCCTGCAATCCACAAAGACCTGGTTTATTTTGTTTGTTAGTTGCTGCCTGATAATTATATATTGGCTGCTATAAATATACAAATGATAGACATTCAATTTGTCTAACTTTTCAGGAAAATATTTACAAGCTTGCTTTCTTTGCAAAAGGACCTTTACACAATGTTTTATATGTTTATTATATCATAGTATTCTATCTTAAATTAATTATTAATGTTTACATATTTGGTTAAATATCAATATCCTTATCAGAAGATTTCATGTTCAGAGAAGGCCAACCATGGAGATGTTTCACATGTATTCAGTCCAAAGTATGTCTACCTCTCTGTGCACTACTCTGATATTTCTCCAGCTACCATTTTTGTGGGAGGATGAATTCTTCCAAAAGAGAAGAATCTTCATTGATAACACTTACTTTTACTAGTTTTTTTTGTTTTTTAACCATCACCTTCCAAAATTAAACTTGTTAAATAATGGTGATGTCAGCTGGTTAGATAATAATGATAATATTGCAGATGTCCAATTAGAAGCTTGGATGTTTTTGAACATTGAGAGTGATAAAAATATATTTTGTTATGTTAATGAAATGACTTTTGGATCACATACAAGGGTGGAGGCTGGTTGCCAGGAGAACCAATCCAGTCCCACCCACTAATTTTGGGGGGAGGGAGGAAGGGGCTTGTGGTGGAATCAATTTTCAACTGCCAATGACTGGTCAATTATGATGGATGTACAGGGTGAGTATGTGGGACTGAGCCCTTTTCCTAGGGAATCTGACTTTACCTCTGGGTAGTGTCAGAATTGAGGTAAATTTTCATGTTTGAGAATGTTTATTGATATGAGGAAGCCTCTATACACACTTTGGAATTGGGTCCAGGGATTCTTTTCAGTAATTTAAAATAAAATTGAAATATGATTCTAAAATATAAACAAAATGATCAGTTATATATGAAAAACCACACTCAAATACAGACTTAATGTGTTTTTATTTACCACTGATGAACTTTGTATATAAGCATGTTTCTAAGGGTTTTTCCTATACTTCACGTGTGGTAAAAAAAACCTTGCTACACTGCCAAATATTCAAGCTGTTAATACAATTAATTATATTGAATTTGGTGTTTAAGTTATGATTGCTAACATATAGCATCATTTTTCAATGTTAAATTTTAATTGTTGCTAATCTATTATGGTTTTAAAGCTCCTTACTTTATGTAAATTTAAAGTTATTTGCTGGTTTTAATATTTTACATATGTATAAACATACATACAAAATGTGAAAAAAATCTAAAAATCCACTACTAGTTACTGTTGTCCTGAAGAAAACCACTTTGTTAGTAGTTATAAAAATAAATAATACTTCAGTAAAATATTAAACCACCAAATTTTTAAATAATAATTTATCTTAAAGATTATCCAATCAGGTTCTGTATGTCCAGAGTTTGTCCAGTTATCTAGAGCAAATTAGCAACTTTTTTTTTTCAATTAAGAAAGTGTATTACATGTAATTGATTTTGTTGGGAGCTTCCAAGCACACATAATCCTAATAATGCCATGAAAGGATAGACTCATCTTTTGAGCAAAGGGGAAAGATAATTCATCCCAATCACTGCTCAGAGATATTAAATATTTGATAATATTCATCCCCTGGCTCTTAAAGTTTACTCCAGTAATCTAAACTCTACTCTAGCAGCTTGTCACATGGTTCACCTCCAACTCTCACCCTCTACCCGAAAAATTTGAGGTCTGGATCAGCTACAGGTATTTTCCTTTCAACAAAAGCCCAAGGGACCAAACATTTTGGAAAGTAAAAGGCAAAGCAGAGATCAAGAGAGAAATCTAGTTATTGGCGACAGCAGGTAAGTGATTAGACTAGACTTCACCTTAACACATGTATTCCTGAACACTTCATTTATGTTTGACCTTAAATTTCCTTCATTAAAATAGCTACTTTGACTTCTGAATTTTTTTGTGGCTTGGGATAACAATATAATTTACTTCAAAAATGATATCTTTGCATCTTTCAGATAAACAGTACTTGATACTTTGTATTTATTTGCTTATTCTATGTATTACTGTACACTTCATTTGCTTTTTTAATTTTTTTAAGAATTTCTACTTAGTGATAAGAACTTTTGTTGTAAAGCTGGGTTTTTACTCCAGATCCTACATTTGCTACTTGAATGAAGTGTTTTTAATACACTTTGGGAGGGTCAGATTTTTATTCTGTAAAGTGGGGCTAATAGCAAACACTGCATTGGAGTCTTTGAAGATTCCATGAACCAAACAATCTGTTTCTGATTGTTCTTATCTTCACTAATGATTCTTGGTTTTCTAAAATGATATAGCTACTTTGGGCTTTATTTGTCCTTAATATTACTTGAACTTAGTTATTTTAATGCTCATTTAAATTAAATCCATCTCTCTCCTTCCCTCTCTTTTTTCCCCACATTTTACTTATGTGATAGGTATATGTATTTCTAAGTACCACTACTGCTTTAATGCATAATTACACCTTTGGTTATTTATTCCCTTTATTATTCAATCTCATGCATTTTACTATTCTTAAAATATGTTCTACATCATAAATATTTAATCTTGTGGTTAAAAGTTTGCAAAATCAAATTTTGTTTTCTTTTTGTTACTACTTTAAAACTTTATTGAACTGCATTCAGATAAATGTTCTGTATGACACATGATACAGTCTATTGGAATTCCTGGTAAATTGTCTTTAAACCTGTACTTGATGCTCTTAAAAATAAATTTTTCTGTGTATTTAAAGTGCATAACAATGTTTGGATGTAGGAATGAATATATTTGATCAAGCTTATTTAATGTGGGGGTCAAATGAAGGGCCAATATCAACTGTACCAGGCATCTAGATGAACTATAAAGCTATAGGAATAAATATACATTGGGGTGGCATTGGTGAAAGGATATACAATCTGATTAGTGGAATTGAGAGACTATATAAATTTACTGAAGGAAGGCTGACTTATGACAATTATAATACTAGCATTAAAAGGAGTTATGGATTTTGATTTCAATAAAAGGAACTATGCCAATTTGATAGTAATATGAATATGTATATTGACCACGAATTCACAACATAAATAAATAAATTCCATATGGACTGTGGATCTAAGTGTGAAAAGGTAAAATAATAAACAAGTCTTTTATAAGACAAATATATCAGTGATTTTGGCTTGTCAGTGTTCTTAAATTGGAAGCAAAAGTATTAAATATAAAGAAAAATAAAGATATGAATTATATTAAAGTTAACAACTTCTATTCATGAATAACACTAAGAAAAAATGTCTTATGTGAGGAATATATAGAACCCATACATTGAAGAAGAAAAAAAATTGTATATATTAGTAAAAAAATAGCAAAATACTTGAACAGACACTTCACAAAATAGGACATTCAAATTTAGAATATATATATGCTCTTCTTCATTAATGATCACAAGAATGCAAATAAAAGCACAATTTGAAACCACTGTAAATTAATTACTAAATTAAGACCAGAAAATACCAATGTTGACAAGGAAATGGGTCAATTTGAGCTCTCAGAACTCTCTGGCATTGTCTCCTAAAGTTGAGCATCTGCTTACCTTATGGCCCAGCAACATGATTACCAGGTATAGATTCAACAGCATGCCCACATGTGTTTTCCAAAAGAAACACATTTATATCATATATGTATATGATAGTTTTAAGAACACAGCTCTGGGAATCACACACATTTTTTTTCAAGACTAAAATGGATAAATCCCTATAACATTTATGCAATGGAATATTGTAAAGTAATAAAAATAAATGAGCTAGAAGTACTTGCAAAAATATAGGTGGGTTTCAAAGTGTAATATTGAGCCAAAGAAGCCAGAAACAAAAGAATAAAACACTATGTACTTCATAATTCATTTATACATAAATGATTTATGTGAGCATAGATGTTTTGCTTGTTTTACATATGTTCATTCTGATCTTACCTAAATCACAGTGCTTCATTTTTGATAGGTTGATAAATCAAGTAAATCAGAGAGAAATTTAAGATTTTTTAAAAAGAAATTAACAACTTTAGGTAGGCAATTGTAAGGCAGATAACAGTCATGCAATCCAAAGTTATATGAGTCTTCCACAAGTTTCAAGGTGAAAGATCGATGGCCTGGGTTATCAAAATGTTTTCACGAGTACATATTCAAAGTTACAGGTATTGTTTGCTGTTACATTGAGTCCTGAGCAAAAGTTTTGTCCCCAAAATGTATGATGCTGCAAAGCCACATAGATATATTCAGGAATGCTGAAGTACAAAGCCATGACAGCCAAGGAACAATGGTTGTGAGATTGACCAATGGCCCTGAAAAAATTATCATAAACACAAAAAAGATGGTCACCACACAAAGTATTGCTATGAATACTACATTTGACCACCTTCTATAGTCAGTGCCATAGAACTGCCTATATAAGCCACCATCAAAAAGGTAAACATGATTGGCTGACTGGCATGACTCAGTGGTTGAGTGTCGACCTATGGACCAGGAGGTCATGGTTCAATTCCCAGTCAGGCCATATGCTCAGGTGTGGGGCTTGCAGGAGAAAGCCTATCAATGATTCTCTCTCATCATTGATGTTTCTATCTCTCTCTCCCTCTCCCTTCCTCTGAAATCAATAAACATATACACCTCCTAAGGCAAAGGAAACTAAGGAGAAAATAAACCAATGGGACTACATAAAAATAAAAAAAAAACTTCTGCACTGCAAAATAAGCCAACAACAAAACAAAAAGATAGCCCACTGTATGGGAAAACATATTTGGCAATGATACATCTGATAAAGGGTTAATATCCAAAATATATAAGGAACTCATACAACTTAACAAAAGGAAGACAAATAATCCAATTAAAAAATGGGCAAAGGACTTAAATAGACACTTATCCAAAGAGGACATACAGATGGCTAAGGGACAGATGAAAAAAATGCTCAAAGTCACTAATCATCGGAGAGATGCAAATCAAAATGACAATGAGGTACCATCTCACACCTGTCAGAATGGCTACCATCAACAAATCAACAAATGACAAGTGCTGGCAAAGATGTGGATAAAAGGGAACCCCAGTACACTGCTGGTGGGAATGCAGACTGGTGAAACCATTATGGGAAACAGTATGGAGTTTTCTCAAAAGATTAAATATGGAACTGCCATTTGACTTAGTGATCCCACTTCTAGGAATATATATTAAGAAACTCAAAGCACCAATCAGAAAGAATGTATGCACCCCTATGTTCACAGCAGCACAATCTACCATAGTTAAGATCTGAAAACAGCCCAAGTGCCCATCAGTAGATAAAAAAAGCTGTGGTACATTTATACCATGGAATACAATGCAGAAGTAAAAAAGAAGAATATCTTACCATCTAGGACAACATGGAGGGACCTGGAGAGTATCATGCTAAGTGAAATATGTCAGTCAGAGGAAGAAAAGTATCACATAATCACACTCATATGTGGAATTTAATTAACAACATAAACTCATGAACAGAGTGGATCCAGAGACATGGAAGCATGGAACAGAGTGTGGAATTTTAGAGGGAAGGTGGATGGGTGGGAGGTAATCAACCAAGGATTTTGTATACATATATGCATAACCCATGGGCACAGACAATATGTTGTTGAAGGTCTGGGGTGGGAAGCAGGGCAGTGGTGGGCTAGAGGGTGTCAGTGGGGGAATAAATTGGGACATATGTAATACTTTCAACAATAAAGAATTATTAGAAATATATCCTATCTAATAAAAGAGAAAAATGGTAATTAACCGTGCATTCGATACCCTTCCCATTGGCTAATCAGGGTGATATGCAAATTAACTGCCAACCAAGATGGCGGCCGGCAGCCAGGCAGCTGAAGTGAACAGGGAGGCTTGCTTGCTCCAGTGACGGAGGAAGCCAAGGTTCCCTGCCTGCCTTGCCGGCCTCTGAGCTTACTCTCTAAGAAACATTGTTGCAAATATAGATGCTAAACAAAACTCCAGAAACCAGCTTTCAGCCGTCAGAGCTGGAGCGAGCAGGACCGAAACAATGTTGCAATTTTAGAACCCAAACAAACCCAGATCCCTGCTTTCAGCAGCCGAGGACTCAAGCTGGAGCCGGCCTCAGAGCTAAAGCCGGCTCTCAGCTCCAGTGACAGCTATAGAAGGTAAATAAATCCCAGAATAAAAAAAAAAGAAAAAAGGAGAGGTTGGGAGCTTCAGTCACCTGCCAGCCTGAAAACGGCCCTCAGCCCCTCACCCAGACTGGCCAGGCACCCCAGTGGGGACCCCCACCCTGAAGGGTGTGTGACCAGATGCAAACAGCCATCATCCCCTCAGCCAGACTGGCCAGGCACCCCAGTGCGGAGCCCCACCCTGATCCAGGAC
>NW_005355799.1:414057-420132 GCF_000412655.1 Myotis brandtii | reverse complement strand
CAACCCCCCAATCAGCCCTACCCTGAGCGTGACTAGGGGTGGCATCGCAACTTCCCGATCTGCCCTGCTCTGTGCATGACAGGGGGCGGCACCCCAACTCCCCAATCGGCCCTGCTCTGAGCCCGACCAGGGGCTGCACCTAGGGATTGGGCCTGCCCTCTGCCACCTGAGAGCAGGCCTAAGCCAGCAGGTCATTATCTCCCGAGGGGTCCCAGACTGTGATAGGGCACAAGTGGGGCTGAGGGACAGCCTCCCCCACCAGTGCACAAATTTTTTTACACCAGGCCTCTAGTATATATATGATAAAGAAGGCCTTCATTGGTTTCTATCCTAACAAGAAATATGTTATACAAGTAAATATAATAGTCATGGGTAGTAAATCAGATAACAGTTTCCAAAGAAATAAGATGAAACTCTGTAGTATCTACTGATATATTCTTGTATAAAGAGCTTCTTCTCAACCATGAGGGTCTCCACGGATGATATATTGCTGAAACACTGGCAAGTCAGGAAGAAGAGTACCCTAGGTCTATTCTGGATTCCATAAGTTCACTTTTATATGAAAGAAAACAGTACCTATAACCAGTCCTAGGAATATTATTACAATTATCTGAGCTACAGAGGCCTGGGGCTTACACAGTATGTTTTTTAACAAACTCTTGAAAATCCATGAGTTGATGACAGAAGAAAGTGGCATAGGTGATCTCCTTGATGACTACACTCATCTTCTTTTTTGAACCCTTGAGAATTAATCTAACTCAATCTCTCTTTCTCTGAAGAAGGAAGAGTTGAAATAAAACTCAGCTAATTTTTCTATGAGTGGTGTATCTTTCTTGGAAGGCTCTTCTTGGTCTTACCATCTTCGTCCTCTCTGCTTAATACCACAGCAGAAGAGTCTCCATTAATGATATCCAGGAAGAAGGGTTATTATAGGGCTTACAATGACAACCAGCTGATGCAAAGTACCCAATGCCTCCTGAGCAGGCCAATGAAACATTAGTTTTCCTGAGGCCAATGAAGTGAGTCTGTCAAACAACTTGAAGAGAGAAAAGAAAGGTGGATAAGTGGAAAAGATGATGGTTTGCCCTTGTTTAGGTACCCTCTCCACAGGCCAAAGGATAGCATTTCATGAGCTTGAGTCTAAGACAGTTGGGGGTTCCTTCAGGATTAAGATAGATGGACTGGTAATAAGGTCCATTCAAATATTAGCCCATTCTCTTTCTCCTTCAAACACACCATGGTATCTGAGTTCCAACCATGGTATCTGACACTTTGGCCAGACCGAAGTGTGGAATGACCATGTTTATCCATTCATGTTCATCATGATTCATCATTGTTGTTAGAAGCTGAAGAACTGCTGAGAACTATAAATTTTCTCTTACTGTTAGAGTTCCCATCACAACATCATCTTGTACCACATAACCTGAATTACATTTGAAAATGGCAAGTCAAGGTATGGTGCTTCATTTATCTCAACATCTCCAGATAATCCCTGTGGATCTTTTCTTACAGCTAAGACATCCAACAACAAAGATTTGCCTTCACCTGTGGGTCCCAGAGTGGTGTTGAAGTCAGGTCTCATAATCCCACTGATATTCATTAGTATTTCTTTATCAGTTATTTTTTGAACAACTAGAAAGTCACTTTTCACTTTCACTCCATAGCAGATGTTATGAAAACTTAACAGCTGTTTTAGTAAACATCTTCAGGTTGTTGGTGGTCCCTCAGGGATGCCATTGGTATTTTTTGTGACACTGGGATAAAAATATAGTCATTGCTAGAAGACATCTGGAGAGCTCCTGCCTTTACACCACAGTGAACACCTGGGAAGGCAACTGCCTGAGGTTGAGGTCACAGTCAAGGAGTAATGGGCAGTGGGCAGCCAGACAGGATAGTGAGGAAGTAAGCCTACATATAGTCTATTTTTTATTGAATTTATTAGGGAGACATCTATTAATAAAATTATATAGGTTTCAGGTGTACAATTCTTTAATACTAGCGGCCTGATGCACGAAATTCATGCAAGGGCCTTGGCCCCTGTCTGCCATGGCTTTGTCTGGAAGGAAGGACATCCAGAAGGATGTCTGATATAATTAGCATATTATGCTTTTATTATTATAGATACTATCTGTATATTGTATTGTATGTTCTCCACGCAAAGTCAAGTGTCCTTCCATCACAATTTATTCACCCTATAGCGTCTTCTACCTCCCCACACCCCTTAACCCTTCTGGTAATCACATGCTGCTGTCTATGAGTTATTTTTTGTTGTTGTTTTGTTTGTTCTTTTGGCTTAATCCCTTCACTTGCATATACTCTTATATAAAATTGTCTATGCTCGTAAAGATCAGGGTAGTGGTCATCTTCGTGGGGCAGTTAGTCATACAAGAAATCCCCTTCAGATGTGTTCACAGTATTCAACAACTTGGTTCAGATAGTGTTTATAAAAATGTGTTCAATTTGTAAGAATTTATTGAGATGCTCACTTATGAAAATTAAAGCTTTCCAGGTATATATTATATTTTAATAAAATACATGTTTAACAACTTCTGTCTTACTTGATGTGTCAGTTGGTGAGAGGAGAGGAGTGCTACTGTATTTATGGACTTGTCAGTTTCTTCTTTTCATTATAGGATTGGAATGTATATGCTTGATGTTATATTGTTTCATACATATAATGTAATTATTATTTTATCTTGGTAATAGAATGATTAAATTTACTACACTATCTTTTGTTTAGATACTTTTTCCTGAGTTATATTTTCTTATCCTATATTTTGAAATTATTTTTAATTGAGATGTATCCTATAGAAAGTAAATACCTGGTTTGTGTTGGTTTGATTATTCTATTTTTTATTCTAATATAATTTTTGTCTTTTTTTAGGTGATTTTAATATTTACATCTATTGCCATTACTGACTTTCTTGATTTTATTTCTGCCATCTTAAACACCTCAGTATATAAAACTGTGTATTTGTTTCCTTTCTTGTGTTCTGCTGCCTTTGTTTAACGTGCTAAAGATATTTCTGCATTCCCATTTCCACTTTTATTATTTAGAAGTAATATTTTCATTTATGTTACTTTAGTTTTATATAAGTTTCTTTACAATAGGAGAAGAGAAAACTGTAATTTGAACAGGAAGAGCTTAATGTAAACAATAGTTAACAGGAAATTAGAATTACAAGAGATTGGCTAGTAGAAAGTAAATAGAACTTCAAAGAATATAGGAATAGCAAATGTAATTTTTCATGTCAGATGTCCTATAATCATATCACATAAAATATATTTTAATACATATTAGCTACTATACTTAAGGATAAGAGAGAGTGTCAAAAGAAGAGACTCTACTTTGTATCCATACTTAGACTCCGTTGGAGAGGACCTGATTCTCAGCAAAAGGCAGAGAAGTCAGTGTGGTGCCACACTGATGAAATTTACTACAAATTGATCTTCTGAAATTTGTCAGAATTCTGCCCTTGAGGGTACCAGAGAAAGTCATTTTGGGGAGTGTTTCACTGAAAGCACCACCTGTTATGAACTAAATTGTGTTTTCCAAAAGGATATATTGATGACCTAACACCCAAATCCTGTGAATATGAACTTACTTGGAAATAGTAGATATAAATTGCAGATATAATTAGTTAATGAGGCCACAATGAGAAGGGTGGGCCTTTAATTTAATAAGATTGGGGTCCTTATAAGAACAGGGGAGAGACAGAAAAAGAAGAATGGCATATGAAGAACAGAGACATACATGAAGAAGATGGCCATGTGACAATGAAGACAGAGATTGGAGTGATGCATTAAAGGCAAAAGAATGCAATAAATTGCCAGATAACATGAGAAGCTAGAAAAGTCAAGGAAAGAGTTGACCCTGTAGATTTCAGAGGGAATATGGGCTGCTGACTTCTAGCCTCCAGAACTGTGAAATTTCTTTTACTAATTTGTGATATTTTGTTATGGCAACTCTAGGAAACTAATAAGCCATCCAAATTAGGGTGACTGCAGAAGCTGATGGCCACTGAATACTGTTGGGCAGGCAGGACACTGTAGAGGCTGTTCATGCAGATGCTAGAGAATTACTTTGCACTGCAAGGGCCTGCTGAGAAAATGCTGGCAACCAGGAAGCAAAACCTTAGAGTGTTTTAATTCCATGTATCTCCATTTATTGGTCCATATTGTTATTTTCCAGTCCGTTTTCTTTTAATTTAATTGCTTTGTTTTTATAATATCCCATTCTAAGTAGTCATCCCATTTTTTTTAATTAATCAAACCTTATTTAGTTAACCTGTTTACTTAAAAGTACCTTTTCTTACCATGGCTCATTTTTTTTATTATGGTTAATTTAAAAAATTAAATAAAAAATTAATACCCAATCAAAGGCCAGTATTACTCTGACACCAAAGCCAGAAATTTAGTGCACAAGAAAAGGAAACTACAAACCAACATTCATCAAAAGATTCACAAATAAAGTCAACAATATATAAAAATAACGTACTCTAACCAAGTATAATACAAGAATACAAGATAAGGTTAATATCAAAAATTCAATTAATATAATGTGCCATTTTTATTTTTTATTTATTTTTAGTGCAAGTGTTTTATTTACATACTTATTTAAATACTTATATTCCTTAATGGAATGCTTATGGTAATAAAGAATACAACTGTTTTCCCACCCCCCGCTCTCAATTGTTATCTTGTTAAATTTTGTTTTTGTGTTTACATACATAGGAAAAAGTCCTTATGACAAGTTTATAATTAAAGAGGAGATTCTGGGATTTAGTAACATTGCTGTGCCCATTAAAAGTGCCAGCAAATGGATAAAAATATTACTGAAATTCATACTATATATTAAACCACATTTTCCCCCTTGCATGTTATTGCTAGGATTGGAAGAAAAAATTGTGATATTTACTGTAGAAAAGCAATAGATATAATTTAATATTATGTATAAACATATTTTACACTCACACATATAAATGTACAATTTGTTATAAAAATAAAACAATCAGGGTTGGTAAATGTCTTCACTGATGATTCCTTGATTATTTAATGAATTTGGGAAAAGTAGATTTCCATAAAAAGATAATCAATTCCAATCATGTTCTGGAAGTGATAATAAACTTTTTATAGAAACAATCACAGAAATCATTGAATCATAATAAAGCGTAGAGCATCGAAAGTAAGCATAAATATAATGTGCCATTTTTAGAGAATAAAGTAATAAAGCATGTAATCATACCAATAAGTTTAGAGCATTTGACAAAATATAATTTATATTCAAGATAAAAACTCTCAAAAAACTTAATCTCAGACAGGGCACCTACAAAATGCTAAAGCTAACATCATACTTAATTGTGAAAGACTGAATACTTTCCCCCTAAGATGGAAAAGAAGTTTAGGGTTTCTTCTTTCACCATTCCTGTTCAACATTATGCTAAACTATCTAGCTAGCATATAATGCAATAAAAATAAATTAAAAGAATAAAAATTGGAAGTAAAATCTGCCTTATTCCCAAATAATGCAATCTTGTACAGAAAATATTTTAAAGAAACTATAAAAAATGATATTAGAACTAAAAAGTGAGTCAAGCAAAGTCACATGATACAAAATAAATATGTAAAAACCTGTTGTATGTAAATATAATAGTAAACATCAAATTAAAATAAAAAATTAATTCACTTGAATAATAGTATCACAAAAATATATAAGAAAATTTAACAAATGGCATCAAGATCTCTACAATAAAGTCCAACAAACATTGCTGAGAGAAAAAAAGACCTAAACAAATAGAGAGATAAATTATATTCATGAATTTGAAGTCTAAATATTGTTAAGTTGTAATTATCTCAAAATTGATCTGTAGAGCCAATGCAACCTCTATTCAAATGGAATACAACACAGCATGAAAAGGAATGGACCACTGATAAGCACAATAGCATGGATGGATCTCAAAAACATCATTCTAAGTGACAGAAACTAGGCAAAAAATCAAACATATTGTATGACACAATTTATATGTAATTTATATATAATTTCAAGGAAAGACAATACTATCTATATATATATAA
>NW_005355799.1:408229-411769 GCF_000412655.1 Myotis brandtii | reverse complement strand
CCCTTGACCAGAATCGAACCTGGGACCCTTCAGTCTACAGGCCGATGCTCTATCCACTGAGCCAAACCGGTTAGGGCTAAATGAAGCATATTTGAAATATTATTTTCTATTAATGTTCTTATCTTTGAAGTACATCTTCAAATCATTTGCTTTTTGTATCTTTGTTAGAAGACATTCCATTACTCTCTAGTGCCACCTCTGCTATATAACAAGTACCCATAAATCAAGTAATTGCTTTGTTTTTATAATATCCCATTCTAAGTAGTCATCCCATTTTTTTTTTAATTAATCATACCTTATTTAGTTAACCTGTTTACTTAAAAGTACCTTTTCTTACCATGGCTCATTTTTTTTATTATGGTTAATTTAAAAAATTAAATAAAAAATTAATACCCAATCAAAGGCCAGTATTACTCTGACACCAAAGCCAGAAATTTAGTGCACAAGAAAAGGAAACTACAAACCAACATTCATCAAAAGATTCACAAATAAAGTCAACAATATATAAAAATAACGTACTCTAACCAAGTATAATACAAGAATACAAGATAAGGTTAATATCAAAAATTCAATTAATATAATGTGCCATTTTTATTTTTTATTTATTTTTAGTGCAAGTGTTTTATTTACATACTTATTTAAATACTTATATTCCTTAATGGAATGCTTATGGTAATAAAGAATACAACTGTTTTCCCACCCCCCGCTCTCAATTGTTATCTTGTTAAATTTTGTTTTTGTGTTTACATACATAGGAAAAAGTCCTTATGACAAGTTTATAATTAAAGAGGAGATTCTGGGATTTAGTAACATTGCTGTGCCCATTAAAAGTGCCAGCAAATGGATAAAAATATTACTGAAATTCATACTATATATTAAACCACATTTTCCCCCTTGCATGTTATTGTTAGGATTGGAAGAAAAAATTGTGATATTTACTGTAGAAAAGCAATAGATATAATTTAATATTATGTATAAACATATTTTACACTCACACATATAAATGTACAATTTGTTATAAAAATAAAACAATCAGGGTTGGTAAATGTAGTCTTCACTGATTCCTTGATTATTTAATGAATTTGGGAAAAGTAGATTTCCATAAAAAGATAATCAATTCCAATCATGTTCTGGAAGTGATAATAAACTTTTTATAGAAACAATCACAGAAATCATTGAATCATAATAAAGCGTAGAGCATCGAAAGTAAGCATAAATATAATGTGCCATTTTTAGAGAATAAAGTAATAAAGCATGTAATCATACCAATAAGTTTAGAGCATTTGACAAAATATAATTTATATTCAAGATAAAAACTCTCAAAAAACTTAATCTCAGACAGGGCACCTACAAAATGCTAAAGCTAACATCATACTTAATAGATATAATTTAATATTATGTATAAACATATTTTACACTCACACATATAAATGTACAATTTGTTATAAAAATAAAACAATCAGGGATGGTAAATGTAGTCTTCACTGATTCCTTGATTATTTAATGAATTTGGGAAAAGTAGATTTCCATAAAAAGATAATCAATTCCAATCATGTTCTGGAAGTGATAATAAACTTTTTATAGAAACAATCACAGAAATCATTGAATCATAATAAAGCGTAGAGCATCAAAACTAAGCATAAATATAATGTGCCATTTTTAGAGAATAAAGTAATAAAGCATGTAATCATACCAATAAGTTTAGAGCATTTGACAAAATATAATTTATATTCAAGATAAAAACTCTCAAAAAACTTAATCTCAGACAGGGCACCTACAAAAATGCTAAAGCTAACATCATACTTAATTGTGAAAGACTGAATACTTTCCCCCTAAGATGGAAAAGAAGTTTAGGGTTTCTTCTTTCACCATTCCTGTTCAACATTATGCTAAACTATCTAGCTAGCATATAATGCAATAAAAATAAATTAAAAGAATAAAAATTGGAAGTAAAATCTGCCTTATTCCCAAATAATGCAATCTTGTACAGAAAATATTTTAAAGAAACTATAAAAAATGATATTAGAACTAAAAAGTGAGTCAAGCAAAGTCACAAGATACAAAATAAATATGTAAAAACCTGTTGTATGTAAATATAATAGTAAACATCAAATTAAAATAAAAAATTAATTCACTTGAATAATAGTATCACAAAAATATATAAGAAAATTTAACAAATGGCATCAAGATCTCTACAATAAAGTCTAACAAACATTGCTGAGAGAAAAAAAGACCTAAACAAATAGAGAGATAAATTATATTCATGAATTTGAAGTCTAAATATTGTTAAGTTGTAATTATCTCAAAATTGATCTGTAGAGCCAATGCAACCTCTATTCAAATGGAATACAACACAGCATGAAAAGGAATGGACCACTGATAAGCACAATAGCATGGATGGATCTCAAAAACATCATTCTAAGTGACAGAAACTAGGCAAAAAATCAAACATATTGTATGACACAATTTATATGTAATTTATATATAATTTCAAGGAAAGACAATACTATCTATATATATATAAAGAGCCAGTGCTGTAACATCCCAAATGACCAAAGGCTCAACCGAACGGCAGGCTGCACATGCAGCAGGCGAGCAGGCTGAACTGCTGACCTCTCGGAGAGAGAAAGGGTCGGGGTTGATCAGCAGCAGCCAAGCCTCTCTCTCTCTCCCAGAGGTCAGCAGTTCAGCCCACTCCCCAGCAGCCTGGAGCGGCTGCTGATCAGCCCCACCTCTATGATCAGGCCCATAGATAGGCCCGGAGATGCTGACTGTCACAGACACTGACCGATCAGAACCAAATCTGGGTGAATTGCGAGGAGCCAATGGCTGCCTAGGAGGCTGGGCTTTTGACACTGACTGCCATAGAAACCGACTAATCAGAACCAAATCTGGGTGAACTACGAAGGCAGAACCTAAGGTGAGGGCTGAAGAGGGATTTTAAGGGCAACAACTGTTTGGTGTAAAACCCATCTATACTAATAAAAGGGTAATATGCGAATTAGACTGGGTCGACTGGCCATCTTCCAGACATCCGATTTCCTTCTGGACAAAGCCATGGAGGTGGGGGCCAAGGCAGAGGCAGTTAGGGGTGATCAGGCTGGCAGGGGAGGGCCACGGGGGGCAAGATCAGGCCGGCAGACGAGGGCAGTTGGGGACAAGATCAGGGCGGCAGGGAAGGGCAGTTAGGGGTGATCAGGTAGGCAGATGCAGTTAGGAGCGATTAGGCTGGAAGGGGAGAGCAGTTAGGGGTGAGATCAGACTTGCAGGGGAAGGCAGTTATGGGTGATCAGGAAGGCAGGCAGAGGCAGTTAGGTGTGATCAGGCAGGCAGGCAGGCAGGCAGGCAGAGCGGTTAGGGGCTATCAGGCAGGCAGTGGGGCAAGGTAGGGGTTATCAGGCCACCAGGGGGCAAGGTTGGGGTGATCAGGCCACCAGGGGGGCAAGGTAGGGGTGATCAGGTCAGCAGGGGGGCAAGGTAGGGGCGATCAGGCCAACAGGGGGCAAGGTAGGGGTGATCAGGCTGGCAGGGGGTCAAGGT
>NW_005355799.1:387061-407560 GCF_000412655.1 Myotis brandtii | reverse complement strand
ATATATATATATATAATTCATTCATTTTTATTATTTTATAGCATTATATTGCAAAAATACACATAAATAAATCCATGCATCAAATGGTCATGAATATTTGAGCTATTTATAATTTTTTACAATTAAAAATAATATTCCTATGAGCAATATTTATAATGATTACCTGCATATTTGCAAAAGGCTTAGTGGATTATGAGGTAGTGGAATTTATAGGTCTTAGAATATGTTTGTTGTCAATGTTACTAGAAAATATAAGAGTAATTTTAAAAATTTACTACATCACCAAAATTGTGTAAATGCATTGTTATTTCACATCTTTGAACATCACTGGTGTTTTCATTCTTTAAGAATTGGAGAACAGATGTGAGTTCATAAGCGGTATAAAATTACAGTTTTAATTTATGTTTTCTAGTTGACTGATGAAATGAAACATATATATTTTTAAATATATTTTATTGATTTTTTACAGAGAGGAAGGGAGAGGGATAGAGAGTTAGAAACATTGATGAGAGAGAAACACCAATTCAGCTGCTTCCTGCACAGTCCCTACTGGGGATGTGCCCGCAACCAAGGTATATGCCCTTGACCAGAATCGAACCTGGGACCCTTCAGTCTACAGACCAATGCTCTATCCACTGAGCCAAACCAATTAGGGCTAAATGAAACATATTTGAAATATTATTTTCTATTAATGTTCCTATCTTTGAAGTACATCTTCAAATCATTTGCTTTTTGTATCTTTGTTAGAAGACATTCCATTACTCTCTAGTGCCACCTCTGCTATATAACAAGTACCCATAAATCAAGTAGCTCCATTTTATGGTGCTCTGTTTTCCTTTACCCATGTGAATAACATATTATCTTAGTAACTATAGCTTCATAATCATCCTATATAATAAAAGGGTAATATGCATATTGTCCCCTCGACCGGGAGTTTGACAAAGTTCGAGCAGGGAGCAGGGATGGCCCCCCAAGCCCCCAGGCAGTCCCATCCCTGATTGGCACCCCACACCCAGATCAGGGGCGGGGCAGGCCCATCAACTGCCCAAGGCCCCTCCCTCCGGCTGGCCCTGCCCCCAACGGCCCGATCGGGGCAGGCCAACCTGACCCCACCTGTGCATGAATTCATGCAATGGGCCTCTAGTAATTTAATAATTATGCAAACCTGATCTCACAACTCATCCAGATGTGAACTTCTGACATTCTGTGCATGGATTTTCAGGGATATGCTTACATGTGTGCACTTGTAATCTTTTTATCTTAGAAGAACATTACAAGTCATGAATTTATCCTATGTGACTCAATGTGAAGAATAAAACATGGTATTCAGTTCATATTTTTTAGAAAAACACCATGTGTTTTTTTAAGAAAGTACTAGAACCCTAGCACCAATTAGACAACTTATTACTTTAATAAATTGGTAAAACTATTAGAAGATGTAAAGGGACAATTGAGGTAGTATTCGCCTTTTAAATATTGTTATGTTTAGATTATAAGTGTAGTCATTAGAATATTTAGTTGATTATGCACTTTAATACATATAATCTGTATATTTTAATAATTTGTATAAATAACTGTGTTTTAGAATATATTTTCAGTCTTAACTGAGGCAAAGGAAATTACTCAGTGATTTATTAGAATTCCATCCATTGGCATAATTCTATGAAGTAGCATTCTTTATAGAACATGCAAGAAAATAAGCAAAAGATTAACCCCCAAACCCAGCTTAAGTGGATTAGCCATCCAAGCAGTCCTGAAGGTAATCCTTTTCATTTGGGAGGAAAACATGCTTAATAAAGAATTTATACATCTGTGGTATTAAGTTTTAATAACAAAAGAAAATTTAAAATGACAATGGGTTGCAATGCTTTTTCTGGGATATTAACTTTATTTCAGTATCTGGACTTAAGTATTATACATGATTTAGAGAAGTTAATCCTGTGACTATGTGTAAGGTATCAAAATTGATCAACTACAACTCATATGCATAGAGAAATTATTGTTCTTTTATCTTGATTATTAATGACTGGAAATTCATGAGCCTCCTGTTTAGGTACAGGGTCAAATTTATTCCTGACAAATATAAAATGTTGTTAGCTCCAGTCATTTAAATTTTGTGTTGTATTACCTTTAGTTCATAGAGAATAATTTTTCCTGCTCTTCTTCAAACTGGCATCTGAGGAGATGAAAAAAGGGCTTTTATAATCCTTTGATGTTGGAGACAGGGGGATCTAAGCCTCATTCTGATCCCGGGTTGAGTGCCTTTGAGAAGTGAGTGGACTTCTCAGCATAGTTTTTGGCATTCATGGTTGGTTTCTGAGACCGCTGTTAATTGACCTCCCTGAGCTTGATAGATCTGTTGGCTGCTCCTTGGAGGCAGGACCTTTCTTCAGCTCTAATAGGAACATTAAGGTTTCTTCATCCATCCTCTTGGTTTAGGATATTCACTCATAAATATTTAACTGGTTGTCTTTCTGAGCGCAGAGAGATCGTCTCTCTGAAAACCAAGACACTTAGAGGAGAGATTTCTATGGTTTTCCCCTTTTCCAAATCACAGGCATATCTTCCTTCTTTACTCAAGGAAGTTCATTAGTCCATACTTCTATGGTTTTCCCCTTTTCCAAATCACAGGCATATCATCCTTCTTTACCACTCAAGGAAGTTCATTAGTCCATAGCTAATCCTGCATCTCAGACACATTATCTTCTTGATATGAAAGAATTTGTAACTTATTTCCCTAAGTATGTTTCTAGATTTCTTAAAGAAACAAGTAAGTAAGTTTAAAGGCATGGTCTTTGTTTAAAGATACCTTTCAAGAGTATTATCTTGTTAAAGACTTCACAGTTCCATGTTTATTAGCTTGGGATTAGCCTGGGGTAATCTATACTAATAAAAGCCTAGGTGGCCCTCACGTGCGACATTGTCACAAGATGGCCACCACAAGATGGCTGTGCGCACAGTGGAGGCAGGGCCTGGTGACCACTCCACATGGTGAGGCCTAGGGGTCCCCTGGCTCTGCATGGCACAGAGGAGGCCAGTCCCGACATCTCCGCTGCCACGCAGAGGAGGCGGGTCCCAGTGGAATAGGCCGGTCATGGCAGGGGAGGGCAGTTGTGGTCAATCAGGCCGGCAAGGGAGGGAAGTTGGGGGCAATTGGGCCAGCAGGAGAGTAGTTAGGCATCAATCAGGCTGGCAGGGGAGTGGTTAGGGGGTGATCAGGCTGGCAGGCAGAAGTGGTTAGGGGCAATCAGGCAGGCAGGCAGGCAGTTGAGCTGTTAGGAGCCAGTGGTCCCAGATTGTGACAGGGATGTCTAAACCGGCAGTCGGACATCCCCCGAGGGGTCCCAGATTGGAGAGGGTGCAGGCCGGGCTGAGGGACACCGCCCCGTGCATGGATTTCATGCACCAGGCCACTAGTAAAATTTATAATTTAGCCTGAGTAGTGGAAGAATGCGAAAGAACATTCTTGAAGGTTGAAATTAAAATGTACTAGGTCATTATCCCAAATCCATTTTTATCCTTTAGGTAATCCATGATTTTCTTGATTTACCTGGTTATTGGGTAAAAATGTCAATGCATATCTAATTATGTCCCAAGAATGTTTTTTGACATGTTCGTGATCCATCTTTATTTGTCATGAAAGTAATATAGATATTTCAATTGAAAGAAAGAAAATGAGAAGAAAGAATAAGAAAGAGGGTGGGGGGAGGGAGAAAGAGAAATAAAGAGTTTATATATTTATTTGCATGTGAGTATACACTCATCTTGTGTAATATAAATACATTTATTAATATCAGTAATAGGAAAAAATCAATAAGGGAGATAAATGTAAACCATTGGAAACCACTGCCCTAGCACTAGGCCCCTCTCCTTTTTGTTTATTTATTTTTGGTGCCCATGACCGGAATCGAACCTGGGACCCTTGAGTCCACAGGCCAATGCTCTATCCACTGAGCCAAACCAGTCAGCCCCTCTCCTTTTTAAAGGTGTAATAGTCATAGTAAATTGTATTAATATAGAGTTCCTTCCTGGAAGGTTGTATGTATGTGTGTGTGTGTACATGGAGAATGGGCATGGTTTAATGACATCTTTTCTAAAAACCAGAAGGATGGATTTATGAGCCAACATTTTAATCCCACCCTCTTTCCCTGTTCTGTCTCAGATACTAGTTTCAGTTTCTGTCCTTAACTGTTGGTCCTGTATGCCATCTGGTCTAGATTATAGGAAACAGCACGGTATCATGTTCTGGGTTCCTGGGACCTCTGAAGTTAGCCTTGGCTACTGTGTGATTAATTGTGCAGTCTTTTTTTTTCTGGATCTCATGTTTGATATCTTTATTCAATTCTCTGTTTCTTTACAGTCCATAAGCCATTGTGGCCTCAACTGCAACTATTTAAATTGGATCATCCGCTATGAGAAGAAGGTGTGGCTAAGATACATTGATGTAACATGGAACAACCAAACAGGAGGCTACTGCAACCAAAATATAATGGTAATAACCTGCCTTTATTTTCCACCTGAATATAATGTTTATTTTTTACTATTGTATATACTGATAACTCATCAGGAACCTGGTCTCATCTTCTTTACATTAAGGGATTTAAAACTAGCAAACTAACCAGAAATAACCAAGTTGTAAAACTCCAGTGACTTAAAGGTAGGGAATTACATGGAGAATGGCAGGTTTCTCTCCCACTCCACACCACCCACACAAAGAAGCTTAACTTAGGATATGTTGGTTAAGGAAATGATAAGATTTGGTAGTTAAAACAAATAGTTTCTTGGTGAATGATAAGATACTCAGCAAACCTGTAGTTAATTGGCTGAAATGATCAAAGGGCCTGAGGCCAATAGTCCTTAGTTTAGAAGTGGATCAGATGAAAAGAAAAGCTGAGTGGTACCAAAGTGCAAGTTCAGAAACACATATTAGGGAATAAGGCAAACTGATAGAATTTTCATCTTCTCAATATACAATCAGATACAATCACAAGGTCAAGTGGGCAAGAATGACAAGGAAAATTTGATGTTTATGTGTGTATCGGTGTTTTAGCAAGTAGTATAGAATGATTTCTCACCATATGTGGTAACTCTTTTCTCATTGCAGATGGATATATTGGAGTCAAATTTCTTCTCAAGTGCATAATTTTCAACTTTCTACTAGACATATCTAATGCTTAATAAATAACCTCTTCCTCCATCAAATTGCCTCCACTTACTCTATTTTCTTCTCTTATAGGTTTCCCTACTTAATGGTATGAAAAGAGGAAGCTGAGTATCACACTCTTCAAGTCAGAGCCCACTGTTACTGTTCATTAGTACAGTTCCTTCTCATTTGATTTTATATTTTTCTCCATCTTTGATTTCATTTCTTGTCCCCAATTCAGACAGCTATCCTATTATATTTGGTGTCTTTGAAAGTGAATGAAAAATTTTTAAATATGCAGTTTTATTTTCTCTGTGTGTTTGAATGTTTACATAAATTTTAAATGCTTTTATCCCAGTAATTATTAATGCCAATAACTACATCCTGATGTCACCTTTGGTACTACTTTCTGCTTTATCACATACCTCTTAGTCTTGTCAATTTGGCCTTCCATATCCCTGGAAATTATGCCATCTTCTCTGGTCTAAGTGCTTTGCTTTATTTCTGGTCCTCATTATTTCTTCTTTTCTAGTTCTAATAAGAATTCTTTAATTACTCTGATTTTGGAATTAATGCTTCTCCTCAATCTTCTGTTTCCCATTCAGGCCCATCATTTACACCAATAACTCATTTAGGTTGGAATTTTTCAAAGCCAATTCTTACTTGGAAATGTTGTTGAAACAATTCACTGAGGGAATGTTCTCCAGAGAAGGGAAATAATGGATGCAGGATAGAGCAAGAGAGAATGCTAAACCAAAATATAGTCTTTGTTCATGTTTACCTTCAACCTGATCTCCTGGGGTATGCTTGAGCATGAACTACTGGACAGGATTAGTGCTCCCTTGGGCCAGCCTTGTGCACTTTCACATTAGTTAGTCATTTTGCCCATGGAGCCCACTAGGAAGGAGGGAACATAACATACTGGGTATGGCAGGTCACCATGGCTGAAGGAACAACAACTGTGATCCATGAGTAGCTCACACTCATAGTAATAGCAAAAGTTCGGGGAAGAAATAAGTTCATCTGTTCAGAAAGAAACTCTCTGGCATGAGTACCAATCACATCTACTGCGCCATGCAAATGGTTTTCTACAAAAACCCTGTCAGCCTTTGCTTGCATTCCATTGGTGGCTTCCTACAGGTTTCAATATCAATGGCAAATTATACATTGGCATGTTTTGATTCCTTTTAATGTATACATCCTTACACTCTACCCATATTAATCTATTTATAATTTTAAGTAATGTCTTCTACTTGTATTTGTAGACTACTTTTTAAAAAATTGACTTTTAGAAAGAGAGAGAGGAAGGGAGATCCTGAGAGAGAGAGAGAGAGAGGGATTTATTGTTCCACTTTTTAAGTAGGGCTTCTGCAGGATTATAAAATCGATGATGGTTGATATTATGGTTGTGTTGTTTTTTTTTTTTAGATCAATGGTCTCACTTCTATTTATTTTCCTTATTTCCCAACTTCTTCTTGTACTTTACCAAAGGGGCAACAGGGAAATTAATGAATTTTCCAGTAGTTGTTGCCATACTTTTTCTTCCATTTGTCTTTTTTCCATGATGTCTTTGGAATAATACCTTCAATTTGTTGGTTTTTTCTTCACTTCAATAAACCTTCAAAGATATTTTTTATTTATGTATTACTTCATCTTTGCTTCCCTCTATATTAGTTTTCTGTAGTTCAAGGCACACAATCACATGTACAAGTACAGTATAAATATTCTCTCTCAACCAATTCCACATACTATATGGCATGATCATTATGTTAGCATGCAGCTCTCTGCATAAAGAAACTGATACCCTTCGGTTAGTTATTGTTAAGACTGATGTCACCTGGTCCTTTATAGAATATCTCAATTTTAATTCATATTTTCTGCCATCCACTGACCTTTTTCATTGTAAAGTAACCTAAGTGAAAATGGTCATTTTCTTATGTTTTTTGCTTGAATACTAACTTCATTCTCTCTGCAATTGCTCAAAGGTAGAAACCTCATTAATGTATCTCTGTGCTATCTAGAACTGCATCTTATTCATTCTATACATCTTCTTTGGCATCTGCTTTTGATAGAAAAAAGTAATAACTTATAAGTTAAATTCAACCTGAGCAAGTCTTCTACCCTTTACAAAAGTCATTGCTTCCAGGTAACTAAGTGCTCCCTTTGGACATGTCTCTGACTATGGCATCCTGAGGTTTTTCTCGTTAACATCTTCATTTCTAATAGGCCTGCACTCTATAAGCACTGTCTTGAAAGGCTTTTGCTATCAAAGTGTTGATGAAAACTTGAATCAGGTTCAGCATAGGTCACATGCTGAAAATAACCGAAACATAAGCCCAGCACTAACTAGTGACAAGAGAAACTGGACAATATTACCTCTTCCGTGCTGAACATCTATTTTATTCAATCTAGTGCATTACAGGCACCTGCTCCTTTAATTTTCTGAGTTATCACTATGAAACAAGTGGTATTTCCTTTTCTACAGTGAAATTTAGCAAGGTTAAGCAATTGGTCCAAGAATGTTGAGCTTGTAAAAGGCAAGGCTGGAATCTGACTCATGCTGTGAGTTAAGCAGTCATTTGAGTTAAATTTTCTGTGATTAGTTTTCTAAACTCTCTCTCTAGTTTATTTCCCATACACTTATATCATGCCTACTATGTGCCAGATACTGTTCTAAAGGCTATAAAACTTTTGCTCACAGCAATCCTATAGGTTTTTCATTGTCATCCTCATTTTGAGAGAAATGGAAACTGGGGTCAAGATCACACAACAAATGAGTGAGATCCTGTGGTATTTATCCTTCTCTGACTGGTTTATTTCACTTAGGATAATGTTCTCCAATTCCATCCATGCTGTTGCAAATGGTAAGAACTCCTTTTTTGCTGCAGCGTGGTATTCCATTGTGTAAATGTGCCACAGTTTTTTAATCCACTCATCTACTGATGGGCACTTAGGCTGTTCCCAAATCTTAGCTATGGTGAATTGTGCTGCTATGAATATAGATAACGAACAACATAAACTGATAAACAAGGACAGATCCAGAGACGGAGAGGCATCGATCGGACCGTCAGGCCTCGGAGGGAAGGTAGGGGAGGGTGGGGATAAGGGGAAGAGATCAACCAAAGGACTTATATGAAAGCAATTAGGCCTAAATGGACACGGACAACAGGGGGGTGAGGGCATGAGTGGGGGAGATAGGGGGTAACGTGGGGATAAGGACACATACGTAATAACTTAATCAATAAAATTTTTTTTAAAAAAGATCACACAACATAATAATACTTTCTTGTGAATAGACACGTGTAACCAGATGGTGCCATGGAATAAAGTCATTGCATTTTTTAAAATTTAGATTTGTTTTAAAATAGGTTTGCATTCAAAAATGGAAGTTTTCATTTGATCTCATGCTATCAGTTATCCATGCCCGGAAGACATTTACTTTTTAAGCCTTAGTTGCTCTAACTGCCACTACCACTATTTCTTTTTGGCAGCTACTAGACTTTCAGCCTGAGAAACTTGGGAATAATAATGGTTTCTAGGAGATGTACATTAGAGATCCAATATATTTCATTTATAGCACATGCCCTACTTCCTCAATATACTTCACTCTAGCCAAGGCTCTCTGTGACTGGAAGAAAGAAATACTTCACAGCATCCCTAGAACTGCAGGCTGCTGACAAGGACCATTAAGTAATTTAGATTTAAGTGTCTGTGGAATTGCTGGCTAGAAGTACTACAGTGGTGCCACAGGTTAATAAAGGTTTGCTTCTATCAGGCAGTCTCTAGTTCTGCCCGGGTCTCAGATTTCCTCTCACTGGAATTTAATGCACTGGAAACTCTCTGTGTGTAGTGTGTTTGTATGTTTGTTGATTATAGTAACACACAACATGGTTTGAACAAAGTACTATACAATCAGGTGAATAATTTATTACATGCACAGCATTAAAGAGATCAGAAAAATGTGTTGTGATTAGTTACACAGGTCCTCGATGATGTTATTTGGTGTGATGTTCTTCACATGAATTGCTCTGACAATTTTTATATCTTGTCATTGCATGCTGATGGCAGTGTGCAAATAGGTTTGCCACATAGAAATTACCTGTACCACCAGTTCATTTTCAATGGCATTCTAAAGATCAACCATCCTTGCAGGAGTTAAGAAAGATTTATAGAATCATTGCAATGCAAATCCTTAGAAAGAAAGACGAAAATTACTGACAGTTTTGTGTAGAAAAAAACAGCAAGTTCACTATTTTAATGTTTTATATACTTTTTAGATTTAACTGATATACAATAAACATAAATTTCCATTAAATCAAGTTTTAGATATCAGAACAAACAGATCCATGAGGAAGAATTTTAAGATGCTTTTTTAAAAAATATATATTTTTATTAATTTTAGAGAGGAAGGGAGAGGGAGAGAGAGACAGAAACATCAATGATGAGAGAGAATCATTGGTTGGCTGCTTCCTGTACATCCCCTACTGGAGATCAAGCCCACAACCTTGGGCATGTGCCTGGACCAGGAATCGAACCTTGACCTCCTGGTTCATAGATTGATGCTCAACCACTGAGCCATGCTTGCTGAGCTAAAATCAAATTTTAATAGTTTTCCCTACATATTCCAGTGGTTGCCAACCTTTTGGACCTCATGGACCAGCAGTGGTCCGCGGACCACCAGTTGGTGACCAGTAAACAACAGAACCCAATGTCGGCACCAGCCCTGCTTGCACCTGCTGCCAGCGCCGGACCCAATCACTCCACACCATCAGTGGGTGCAAGCGGGGCCGGCGCCGTCAGCACATGGGAGCAGCGGTGGTGGGAGTGGGGCTGCCAGCAGACAGGGGACCAGGGGTCACTGCAGGAGAGACCAGGCCGGGGCGCAGAGGATGGACCAAGACCCGCCCCTGTGCCCACTGCAGCCTTGTGGCCCACAGTTCCTTTCAAGGTGCAAAAATTTGTGCACTGGGACCCTAGTATGAAATAATATGAATGTATATATGTAGGGAAATAGATAAAAGCATTTATGACCATAAAATAAATAAAATAAATAAGAACTGATGATTGCTGATTTTAGTGACAGTTTAGCTTCATATTTCAATTGAGTACTAAACATACATCTATATAAATATTATAATATTAAATGTATAAAGGGGATAAAATAGTTATTAAAATCACCATGAAAAATAAAATTATGCATAACATTTCTACATAAAAATAATTTAATTTTAATTATTACTAATATACTCTTCGATTACTCATATACAATTAGTAAAAGATTATGTATGTAAGTCATAGGTTTTTGGGGGAGCAAGATCTCTAAACTATTGAAAAGGAACTATCACTAAATAATTTTTCCCTTGAGTCATACATTTTCTGTGGTTGACTTTACCTAAAAATAATTTTATGATTTCCTTTTGAAAAATACTGCTTATTAGAGAATGCTAGTTGGCATGTGGATCAGTGTGGCATAATGTGTGAAGGCTTGTGTATTATTCTTAGAAGATCTTGAGTATTTTTCTATTATAAACTATGCCAAAATGATTAATCTTGGAGAATAGTCTGTGATGTGTAAGTACATAAAATATGAATAAAATATCTTGCTCTCAGAGACACAAAAACATGTACTATATATAAGAAAATATTAAAACTAATTTTATACCTAAATTGTCTTTTATAAAAATACTAGAGGCCCAGTGCATGAAATTTGTGCATGAGTAGGGTCCCTAACGGCTACTGGCTGCCGGCCGGGGCCTCCTTTCCCCTAGTTGCCTACCGCCACTGCTGGCCAGGGTGGGGCCAGCCAGGGGGAGGGTCTGCAGGCAGTTGGCCCACTGGCCCCGACCCCTGGTTGAACTCCTGGTTGAGGGGACAATTTGCATATTAGGCTTTTATTATATAGGATAATCAACTTAGACACAGAAGTGGCAAGAATACATGGCACTTGACATTTACTCCATGGTACATAAAATGAAAAGCAAACATGTACTTTGAAGGACATTGACTTGAGGCATAAACAATTGGAGAGGAAACAATAAAAATAACCCTTTCATTAAGTTTATGCCTATTTTTTAAAAGAAAATAAAAGAGATATATTGTATCAAATTATGCACTAAAGTTCACTTACTCCAGTATCAAATAAGAGGAAAACTGAGCATAAAGTAATAAAAAATAATACATTTAGTTCATTAGAAACTGTTGTAAAAATTTTCATGCTAAAAGAGAAATATTGAACTTTAGGAAATAAGCACTGTAAAGTGGTTATAAAACATTTGGCTGTGACACATTAACATTTACATTGTTATTTAGCACATGCACTCACAGAACAGATACATATGGAGAGAGAGAGAGAAATAAAAAGTTGTTCATTTGCATTATGTACATCAAGGAAAGCTCCAGAAGTATAGCATTTAACTAGAAACTTCATGGACATTTCACACTCTCCTGGTTTTCCTCCTCCTATTGCTCATTCTCTTTACCAGCTTTTCCTGTTTTGCCACCCACAAAATATTCAGTTGTGAATTGTACAAAGTGTAGTGTCAATTCTCATTTTTCTCTGTTCTCAATCCTTTAGTTATCTCACCACGTCTACATTTTATATACTCCGTCTAAAGCGGTGACTACAAAATTTTAATCGCTTTCCAATTTCTCTCCTAAACTTTATACTTGCATATAATATTTGCAATATTCTACTTGGATTCTTTAAATAATCTCACATCTAACCTGTCTAAAAGTGAAATCCTTTTGTTTTCTCACCCATTACTTGCTCTACCTCCATATCTGTGAGACCATCACTCATTTAGGTGCTCCATCAAAATCATTCCTTTGTGACTCAGGTTATTCAGAAATGTTAAATACCTTATTATCAATTTTTTAATCTTATTTTATGTATATGTTTTGTATTGTTGCATCATCATTAAATGAAAAGGTATGATTTATGGGGGTGAGAAATTATTAATGTTTCTTTAAATTTATATACCATGAATAAGGTGATAATTTGTGAAATACTTAGAGTCACTTAAAAATAATCACTTTTGCCAAAACCAGTTTGGCTCAGTGGATAGAGTGTCGGCCTGTGGACTGAAGGGTCCTGGGTTCGATTCCGGTCAGGGGCATGTACCTGGGTTGCGGGCACATCCCCAGTGGGAGATGTGCAGGAGGCAGCTGATCGATGTTTCTCTCTCATTGATGTTTCTGACTATCTCTCTCCCTTCTGTAAAAAATCAATAAAATATATTTAGAAAAATAATCACTTTTTCTCCCTCATAATTAAAAAAAAAAGGGAGAAGGAGAAGGAGAAGGAGAAGGAGAAGGAGAAGGAGAAGGAGAAGGAGAAGGAGAAGGAGAAGGAGAAGGAGAAGGAGAAGGAGAAGGAGAAGGAGAAGGAGAAGGAGAAGGAGAAGGAGAAGGAGAAGGAGAAGGAGAAGGAGAAGGAGAAGGAGAAGGAGAAGGAGAAGGAGAAGGAGAAGGAGAAGGAGAAGGAGAAGGAGAAGGAGAAGGAGAAGGAGAAGGAGAAGGAGAAGGAGAAGGAGAAGGAGAAGGAGAAGGGAGAAAAGGAGAAGGAGGAAAACAACACTGGAAAATCGCTTATAAGTAAACCTTAATTGTCAAAGCTAGTTGAAGAAAATCATGAAAAAGATCATAAAAATATTTCTCAAATATTTATTTGACTGCCATGGGGAAAACATGACCAATAAAACATTAGAGCCACTAATGTTGTCTACAGAGAGTGTTAGCTACACACAAAATGTGTATCTTGTAATTATTAATAATGAAAGAATATTTGAGGTTACCATTTTCATTATATGTCATTTTAATTTCCTGTTTGACATTAGAATCCTACCCTGTGAAAGATACAATTTCACCATTTATATAATTTCAACACAAAATGTTATTTTACATGTTTATTGTTTTCTACACACAAGTCAGTGTTTTAGTCCCAGGAAATATTAAAAGAAAGATAGGCAATGTCAGATCCATGAAGGATCTTAGTCCTTTTGGAAATAATTAAATAAATAAACTCATAAAACAAATAAAAATCATTTCAACTTTTTAATATTTTTTGAAAAACATAGAAGTAAATGATAGATGGTAATGGATCATTACTTAGTTTAGATGGAATACTTAAGGAAAACTTTTCTTTGGAAATTGCATTTGACAGATACTTGCAAAATGGGAAGGTGTCAGCCAATTAAAACACCTTGGGAATAGCTTTCACGTAAGAACCAGCAAATGTAAAATAATGGGAAAAGTTATTATTATAGTGAAGAACAGGAAAAAGGCCAGAGTGACTGAATTGAGTGGGATATTTGCATAAGGTGAGTTTAGAAATGTAAGCAAGGACTCCATTCTATAAGATTTAGAATTCAATATAGAGTTTAAATTTTATTGAAAGTTCAGTGGGAAGATGTTGGAGGATTTAAGCAGAGGAAAGGCAAGATCAAATTTATATTCAATAAAATAACTCTGACACAGTCTATGAAAATTAATCATTAAGGTGGCAAATTCAGTATTCCAAGCGAGAGAAGATGTTGACTTGTGGTAGAATTGAGGCCATGGAAAATGAAATGAACAGATTTGAAATATAGGTTGGAGGCAGAACCAGTTGTACTTTATAATGGATTTAATATAAGAGGACATAATTGAAAGGTGAAATTAATGGGAATTCAGGTAGAGAGTGGACTCAAGACCATTATTCTGTATCATTTCATAATATATTTACTGTGAAGTTTAGAGATTTAAAGTATGTAAAGCACTGAGGTCATGTTCTAGCATATAGAAAGTAATTATTAAATATATCATTATTATCCTTATTACAATTAATGTCAATTTTAACTACATTACAGTGTAAATTTCAAATCTGTGTCCTATTGGACTAAGATCTGTAGAGGCCTATACTTTTTTCTCCCTAAGTGTTTGATTAACATAAAAATATGTCAAATACATTCATTGTTAATTTAATTACTTTTTAAATCAACTTAAAATATTTTTTTTAATTATCAGATTCTCTAAAAATATATTTTTCTAATGTTCAGTGTGTGTTGGTTAGAGCTCTATAGCTTTTAAGCCCAAGTTGTTTATTTATAATTATATTACTTAATGTCTCTTTTCTTTCAAATTTATTCACTACAGTTGCAGCCTCTCTTATATATACATTTATATAGTTTTCCTTCTTTATTAACATTATTGGTGAGACATTTATTAATAAGATCATATAGATTTCAAGTGCACATTTCTATGACACATGATCTGTATATTTCACTGTGTGTGTCAAATCATCTTTTGTCACTGTATATTTGGTCTCCTTTACTATTATTCCCCCACCCCTATTCCTTCTGGTAACCACCATACTGTTGCCTGAGACTATTAGTTTCAATTTTATATTCCACATATGAGTAAAATCATATGGTTCTCAGTTTTTTCTGACTGACTTATTTTTAATTGCTTACATTTCTAAACTCAGCTCATGCAAATATCCCACTCAATTAGCATGATAGTCTCAAGGTCCATCTATGTTGTTGCAAATGGCAGTATTTCATCTTTTCTTGTGGCTGAGTAGTATTTCATTGTATATATGTACCACATCTTCTTTATAAAGTCATCTATTAAAGGACACTTTGGTTGTTTCCATGTCTTGGCCACCACAAATAATGCTGCAATAAATATAGGGATGCATGTATCTCTGTGAATAAATGTTTCTAAATTTTTCAGGTAGATACCAAGAAGAGGGGTTGGTAGGTCATATGGTAATTTTATTCTTAATTTTTTGAGGAATTTCCATACTGTTTCCCATAATGGCTGTACCAGTTCATATTCCCACCAACAGTGAAATAGGAGTCCTTTTCCTCCACAACCTCTCCAACACTTATTACCTACTAGAGGCCCAGTGCATGAATTTGTGCATGGGCAGGGTGAAGCTAACCCAGCCCCAATCAGGGTGCATTGGGTGTAGGGAGGAGGAGATGGTGGGAGGTTGGCCAGCAGTCCCCGCCCCAGATTGAGGTGGGGGGTGATCAAGGGCAGAGTTGGCTGGGGGAAGGGGCTGTGGGCCAATCGGGTGGTGGGGGCTGACTAGGAGTGAAGCCAGCTGTGGGGAGGAGCTATGGGAGGTGGGCTGGCTGGTCCCACCTCCGAATGGGGTAGGGAGGCTGATCAGGGGCCGGAGACCTGGGGGAGGGACTGTGGGTGGTTCAGCCCTGCTGATCAGAGTCGGGGGGCTGATCGGGGGCAGAGCTGACTGGAGGGAGGGGCTATGGGCCAATCAGGGTGGTGGGGGCCCATTGGGGGGGGCCTGCCCTTGGGGGAGGAGCTGCAGGAGGTTGGCCGCCCAGCCCTGTCCCCTATTGGAGTGGGGGGTTGAGATTAGGGGTGGGCCACCTGGGGGGAGGGGCTGTGGGCCTATCATGGTGGGGAGGGCTGATCTGGAGCGAGGCTGGCTGGGGATCAGTGGCAGGGCTGGCAGGGAAGAGGGGTAGGGGGGGTTGGCTGGCCCCACCTCCAGATCCGGCTGGTTTGCTGGCCACAGTGGGCATCATAGCAACTGGTCATTCTGGTTGCTACAGCGTTCCTGTCGCTGGCTTTTTATATATATAGACTAGAGGCCTGGTGCATGAAATTCGTGTCTGGGGGGTGAGTCCCTTAGCCCGACCTGCACCCTCGCCAATCTGGGAGCCCTCAGAGGAGCCCTCTCCAATCTGGGAGCCCAGATGGCTTAGGCCCACTCCCCGTGGTTCTCTGTTCTCTGTGGGGCCTGGCTGCTCTGTGCCTGCTGCTCAGAGGCTCTCCACAGCCAGGGCAGCAAAGCAAGCATTCTGCCAGGCCGCTCATGCTGCCTGCTGTCAGCGGCCCCCCCCCCCAGGACTGAGAGACTCCAGCAGGGCTGAAGGGACTGGGTGCCGCCATCTTGTGGCTATGGGTGCCACCATTTTTGTGAGAAACTGACAGTTAATTTTCATATTACCACTTCATTAGATAAGATGTTGTTGATAATAGACATTGTAACAGTTGTGAGATGATATCCCATTGTAGTTATGGGATATCATTATGATTCACATTTCCCTAATAGCTAGTAAAGTTGAGCATCATTTTATATTTCTTTTGGCCATTTGTATGTCTTCTTGGGAGAAGCGTATTCAGGTCCTCTGGCCATTTTTACTTAGATTGATTTTTTGCTTGGTGTTGAGTTGTATGAGTTCCTAATATATTTTGGATATTAACCCCTTGTTGGAGCTGTTTTTTGCAAATGTCTTCCCCCATTCAATGGGTTGACTTTTTGTTTCATTGGAGGTTTCTTTTGCTGTGCAGAAGCTTTTTAGTTTGGAATAGTCCCATTCATTTACTTTTGTCTTTACTTCCCTTGCCTTTAGAGTCAAATTCATAAGATCTTTCCCAAGACCAAGGTCCAAAATTATAGTACCTCTGTCAAAAATTCCAATGACATTTTGTGAAGTAATAGAACAAAACATCTTCAGACTTATAAGGAATCACAAAAGACCCCAAATAGCCAAAGAAATCTTGATTTAAAAAAAAAGAAGAAAGCCCAAGTTAAGACAATACTTGACTTCAAATTATACTATAGAGCAATGATAATCAAACAACATAGAAACATCAAACAGACTGTCAAACCTCCAAGTGAAGACAGGGGAGGGTGGGATAGGGGAGGAGTAAGAGATCAACCAAAGGACTTGTATGCATGACCAATGGACACAGACAGTAGGGGGATGAGGGCACGTTTGGGGGGTGGGAATGGTCAAGGAGAGGGCAATGGGGGAAAAAAGAGACATATGTAATACTTTCAACAATAAAAAATTAAATAAAAAAACAGCATGGGGCCCTGACCAGTTTGGCTCAGTGGATGGAGCATAGGCCTGCAGAACTAAGGGTCCCGGGTTTGATTCTTGTCGAGGGCATGTACCTTGGTTGTGGGCAAATCCCTAGTGGGGAGTGTGGAGGAGGCAGCTGATCAATGTTTCTCTCTCATCGATGTTTCTAACTCTCTATCCCTCTCCCTTCCTCTCTGTAAAAAAATCAATAAAATATATATATATATAAAAACAGCATGGGAAATGTACACTTGAAACTTATATAATCTTATTAATATACTAGAGGTCCGGTGCAAAAAAGTTTGTGCATTCAGGAGGGTCCCTCAGCCCGGCCTGTGCCCTCTCGCAGTCTGGGACCCCTCGGGGGATGTCCACCTGCCGGCTTAGGCCCGCTCCCTGGGGGATCAGGCCTAAGCTGGCAGTCAGACATCCCTCTGGCATCTCAGGATCCCTTGGGGGATGTCCACTTGCCAGTGGGGAGCAGGCCTAAGCTGCAGTCTGACATCCTTAGTGCTGCTGAGGAGGCGGGAGAAGCTCCCACCAACACCACTGTACTCCTGCATTGAGCATCTGCCCCCTGGTGGTCAGTGTGTGTCATAGTGACCAGTCATTCCCAGTCATTTTGCTGTTAGGGTCAATTTGCATATTACCCTTTTATTATATAGGATAGAGGCCTGGTGCACAGGTGGGGGCCGTTTGGTTTGCCCTGAAGAGTGTTCTGGATCAGGGTGGGGGTCCCGCTGGGTGCCTGGCCAGCCTGGGTGAGGGGCTGATGGCCGTTTTCAGGCTGGCCACAGCCTCGGGCTGGAAGCAGGTATCTGGGATTTATTTATCTTCTATAATTGAAACTTTATAGCCTTGAGTGGAGCTCAGAGCCGGCAGGGCAGGCGGGAAGCTTGGCTTCCTCCATTGCCAGGGGCAACACTCCAGCTCCATGGCCACCACCATCTTAGTTAGGCTAATTTGCATATTTGCTCTTGATTGGCTTGTGGGTGTGGCTTGTGGGGGTAGTGAAGGTACGGTCAATTTGCATGTTTCTCTGTTATTAGATTAGATGTCACCTTATTAAACTTAATTTTTTAAAAAGTGAGGTGTTGCCGAACCAGTTTGGCTCAGTGGATAGAGCGTCGGCCTGCAGACTGAAGGGTCCGGGGTTTGATTCCGGTCAAGGGCATGTACCTTGGTTGCGGGCACATCCCCAATGGGGTGAGTGAAGGAGGAAGCTGATCGATCTCTCTCATCGATGTTTCTAGCTCTCTGTCCCTCTCCCTTCTTCTCTGTAAAAAAAAATCAATAAAAAATATTAAAAAAAAAAAGTGAGGTCTTGGCAGAAAAACAGACCTACAGACCAATGGAATATAATTGAGAGCCCAGAAATAAAACCACATGTGTATGGGCAAATAATTTTTGACAAGTAAATATAAAACATACAATGGAGTAAAGAAAGCCTTTTCAATAAGTGGTGTTGAGAAAATTGAAAAGCCGCATGCAAGAGAATGAAAGTAGACTACGGTTTGTATCTATGTACAAAAATTAATTCAAAATGGGTAAAAAAACTAAGTACAGTGGGGCCTTGACTTAGGAGTTTAATTCGTTCCATGACCGAGCTCGTAACTCAAATTACTCGTATGTCAAATCAAAAAGTGAATGAGTGAGACACGTGATGCTGGGCTGATGTTGTGGCATTCACTGTGACATTCGCTGCGCCAACTAGCAGTGGGGTATCTGAAGCTGGCTCTTAACCCGAATTTTAGCTCGCAACTCAAAGCAAAAAATCGGCCAAGAGACGGCTCATATCTCAAAAAACTCGTTAGTCGGGACACTCGTAAGTCAAGGCCCCACTGTAAAAGATCTTAAACAATAAATTACACATATTTAAATTTATAGTAAATTTTTAAAAATAAATTTTAGGTTTAATAGTTTCAGTGTTTATTATCAGGTGCTTCAAACATTGATTTCCATATTCCCTTGGTTTGAGTCATTCTTTAAGTTGATTTGTGTGTTGATTTTTTTTTTTTAATGACAAAGATATATGTGGACATTCTATATCCATTTTTTTCATATCATAGTATTTCTTTAGTTGTGGTGAAGTGTGGAGAATTACTTGGTGGTTCTTTTTTTGTTAATCCTTACCTGAGAATATTTTTTCCATTGATTTTCAGAGAGAGTGGAAGGGAGAGAGAAAGAGAGAGAGAGAGAAACATTGATGTGAGAGAGACACATTGATTGTTTTCCTCCCTCAAGTGCCCCTATTGGGGCAGGGATTGAACCTGCAACCCAGGTATGTGCCCTTGACCAGGAAACAAACACAGGACTCTTTGGTGGGAGAGCTTATGCTCTAACCCAGGGGTCCTCAAACTACGGCCCGCGGGCCACATGCAAATACAAATATTGTATTTGTTCCTGTTTTGTATTTTTACTTCAAAATAAGATATGTGCAGTGTGCATAGGAATTTGTTCATAGTTTTTTTTTAAACTATAGTCCGGCCCTCCAACGGTCTGAGGGACAGTGAACTGGCCCTCTGTTTAAAAAGTTTGAGGACCCCTGCTCTAACCACTAAATCACACTGGCCAGGGCAACATGGTGTTTTTTGACATATGCAAGTCACACTTTTCCTACAATCTTTATTATTCAGTTGTAATTGATATATAATATTATAATTGTATCAGTTGTATAACATAATTATTTGATAGTTGCATATATTGCAAAATGACCATACATCACTATATATAGTTAATTGTTTTTCTTTTGATGAAAACTTTTAAGACATCTCTTAGCAATTTACAAATATGACAGTATTATCTACACTAATAAAAGAGAAACATGGTAATTAGCGTACGACAGCTACCCTTTTCATTGGCTAATCAGTGAGTATATGCAAATTAACTGTCAGCCAAGATGGCGGCCAGCAGCCAGGCACTGAAGCGAGCAGGGAGGCTTGCTTGCTGCAGACTCCAACGTTCCCCGCCTCACTTGCCGGCCTCTCAGCTGCAAGTCTAAGCAACTATATACTATGTTGCAAATAAGAAGGTAAACAAAACCCCAGAAAACAGCCGGACTGAAACCCAGCCGGACCGAAACATTGTATCCATGTTTTCAGCAGCGAGGCCTCAGAGCTAAAGCTGGCCCAGAAAAAAAAAAAAAAAAGAAAACAAGGAGCGGTTGGAAGCTTTAGTCACTCGCCAGCCGGAAAACAGCCCTCAGCCCCTCACCCAGACTGGCCAGGCACCCCAGTGGGGACCCCCACCCTGATCCAGGACACCCTTCAGGGCAAACCAGCCAGCCCCTACCCATGCACCAGGCCTCTATCCTATATAGTAAAAGGGTAATATGCCTCCCAGCACCGGGATCAGCGGAGCAGCGAGGCTCCCGGCACCGGGATCAGCATGACAGGGGGCAGCGCCCAAACCCCCTGATCGCCCTGCGGCTCTGTGTGTGACAGGCTGCGGCGCCCCAACCACCCCCCCCCACGGGCCCTGCCCTGTGCCTGATAGGGGGGAGCTCCCCAATCCCCTGATTGCCCTGCGCCTCTG
>NW_005355799.1:383163-386646 GCF_000412655.1 Myotis brandtii | reverse complement strand
CCCCAATCGGCCCTGCTCTGAGCCTGACCAGGGGCTGCACTTAGGGATTGGGCCTGCCCTCTGCCACCCGGGAGCAGGCCTAAGCCAGCAGGTTGTTATCTCCCGAGGGGTCCCAGACTGCGAGAGGGCACAGGCCAGGCTGAGGGACCCCCCCTCTCCCTGCCCCCCGAGTGCACAATTTTTTGTGCACCGGGCCTCTAGTCCTATATAATAAAAGTCTAATATGCAAATAGACCGAATGGCGGACAACCAAACAACTGGTTGCTATGGTGTGTGCTGACAACCGGGGGCGCACCTGGAACATGGCTGCCATCTGCTGTTTCAGGATTGGTGGAGCAGGTGAGCAGGGGTGCCAGACCTAGGTGGGGTGCCAGTCGTTGTTATCAGGGCAAGCTTCTCTGAAAATTCTTTGCTTCCATGCACCGTGGTCCCGCCTGGCACTCACAAGGAAAAAAAAAATCAAGGATGAATAATTATATTGGGGAAGTGTGTAGTTACAGAGAAAATGTCACCAATATGGCATAGAAAAATGTGTCTGTGTTGTGTATGTGTGTGTGTTTCATATATGTAATAAAAGAAAATTATCCCCATAGGTTCATTAGAAAATATTGAAAGAATAAAATGTAAAGGAGAACTGAAAAGGAAAAGAAATACTTGGCTTTTTAAAATAAAAACAATATTAATTTTAGACAATTATGAGAGCTCATTAACATTTAGAACTAATTATCATGGCATCTAGTTTTTTATTTGAAATTGTATTTTCAAGACACTTTATAATCACCATTTTAACTTGTCCCCAGAGTAGCTGTGGGAAATAGTTAAGGGAGGTTTTATTTTATCCTTATTACTGATGAAACATCAGAGTCAAACTGGTGAAGTGGTTCCCTCAACTGGGTTGTTTAGATCCTTCATCTGTGATTATAACATGTCAAATTAACAGCTTTGCTCCCTTTTAATACCAAATTCTTTATAAAAACATATCATATGTAACTTACATGGTAGGATTTTCTGTTTCCTATATTTATTGACATTTTTTCATAATTGGTTTTTTAATTCTATTTCTTTATTTCAAAGTAACTTTCCATAAAAAGAAACTTACGCCATTAAGTCTTACCAAACGCACTCTATTAATTGCACACCACTACCTATGTTCATTGAAAGTGCTGAAAAATGTTCAATCCAGCACTGAATGCAGGACTGACTTCCAGTGTTTGGTCGAGCCTTCAGTCAGTTGTTATGGATCTTGGGTTTTTATATATTAGGATTTGGGTATTGATAGATTTTTTCTTAGATATTAAATTTCCCATAACATATAAATTAAAATATTTATCTAAAATATAAGTTAATATCCTCCTACCAGTTATCATAGATCTGGTAACTACAACATAAGCAGATTAAAAAGACCAGGGTTGCATTACATTGCAGACCATAGAAAGACATTACAGCCTCTTAAATTCAAGAAATCTGCTTACTGCATTTACTTTTGTTATGGTAAGCAAGTCTTACATTATGGTCATTAGTCAAGGTGGATAATTCATTGTTATATCATCACTACTTTGATGTATGAAAAATTCTATATCCAGTTAACTACAGAAGATTCTGTTAGATCAGGAGGCCTAAATTTCTGTCTATCTTCAGTTGCTAACAGACATTGTGACTTTGGGCTAGATTTTGTCACTTTGAAGCTTTTTTCTTTCAGATAAAACAAGGTTATCAGTATAGAATTAACTTTATGATCTCTCATAGTTTTAATATTCTATGATGTTATACAACATTAACAGTTTTAAATTCAAATCCTTACCTAAGACCTGTATTCTTCGAGGAACATAGGCACATCCTGAAACATGCCTTAAAAGATCATTTAATTGTGATTTCCTCAATACTTAAAAGGTGACCAAACTCTCCACCACCATATCCTCAAGAGAAGAGAAGTACAAAGATAAAACCTGAAAAATAAATTCTTTGATTTTCTAACCAAGGAAGAAAAATATAACTTTGAGAAAGAGACAATGAAAGTTTAAGTCAAAAATGTGAAAGCATTCATCCACTTCATAAAACTCTGTGCCAACCGCTATTGGCACACATTTAAAATTCATTGTCTACTAGGAAAGGCTATGGAAATCAATGTTGAACCTAAGAAGAATTGCAGACAAGAAGATTGATTGTACCTAAAGCTTATCAAGGTGATTTCTGGTGGCATGTTACTTTTTTTTTTTTTTTTTTGTAATATGACTTCTTTACTTCATTTACCTGGAATTCTTTTTTCTTCCCTCAATCTGAAACCTCTGAAAGTTAGCTAATTCATATATGCATAACAAACTATATAAAATTCGTGATGATCTTTATAAAAGTATGATGTATTTCCCAATAAAAGAGTGATGGCAGTAGAGGTGTTCATGTGAGTGGGGCATCTATTGGTGTTCTTTTGAGAGTGGCAAATTATGTTTAAAACCTCCAATGAGCTTGATGTGACCTCTCTCTCTCTCTCTCTCTCTCTCTCTCTCTTTTTAAATAAATCTTCTTTGTTCAGATTATTACAGTTGTTCCTCTTTTTCCCCCATAGCTCTCCTCCACCCATTCCCACCCCACCCCTGCCCTTACTCCCCACCCCACTGTCCTCGTCCATAGGTGTACGATTGTTGTCCAGTCTCTTCCCGCATCCCCTACACCCCCTACCTCCTGAGAATTGTCAATCCATTCCCTTTCTATGCCCCTGATTCTATTCTATTCACCAGTTTATTCTGTTCATCAGATTTTTTATTCACTTGATTTTTAGATTCACTTGTTGATAGATACGTATTTGTTGTCACTTTGTTGTTCATAATTATTATCTTTACCTTTTTCTTCTTCTCCCTCTTCTTAAAGAATACCCTTCAGCATTTCATATAATACTGGTTTGGCGGTGATGAACTCCTTTAGCTTTTTCTTATCAGTGAAGCTCTTTATCTGACCTTCAATTCTGAATGATAGCTTTGCTGGGTAGACTAATCTTGGTTGTAGGTTCTTGCTATTCATCACTTGGAATATTTCTTGCCACTCTGTTCTGGCCTGCATAGTTTCTGTTGAGAAATCAGCTGACAATCGTATTGGTACTCCCTTGTAGGTAACTAACTGTTTTTCTCTTGCTGCTTTTAAGATTCTCTCTTTGTCTTTTGCCCTTGGCATTTTAATTATGATGTGTCTTGGTGTGGTCCTGTTTGGATTCCTTTTGTTTGGGGTTCTCTGCACTTCCTGGACTTGTAAGTCTATTTCTTTCACCAGTTTTCTGTCATTATGTCTTCATATAGGTTTTCAATATCTTGCTCTCTCTATTCTTCTGGCACCCCTATAATTTGGATGTTGGTACGCTAGATGTTGTCTCAGAGGCTCCTTGCATTATCTTCATTTTTTTGTATTATTTTTTTCCTTTTGCTTTTCTGGTTGGGTGTTTTTTGCTTCTTCGTATTTCAAATCTTTGACTTGATTCTTGGGATCCTCAAGTCT
>NW_005355799.1:378067-382106 GCF_000412655.1 Myotis brandtii | reverse complement strand
TCCATATGAGTCTGGGTCCCCAGATTCTTGCCCAGAACTGGGATTCAGAGCCATCGGGAGCTTGTATCTCCCTCCTGATTGAAAAAGACAACAGCGTACCCAGCTGCCAGTCCCTTTTGTGTGCGCCTCCATCCCTCCACACTTCCACAACTCTGCACCTCCTACCAGACTCAATGCTCTTTTCTCTTTCCTTCTAGTTGTAGAATTTTCACTCAGTCAACCTTCCCATGGTTCTGGATGATATTAATTTTGTCTTTTAGTTGTAGTTTTAATGTGGTTGTGTGCGGCAGCAAGTTCAGGTGTTTACCTATGCCGCCATCTTGGTTCCTTCTATGTGACATCTCTTAAGCGCTTGTATAGTATAGGTCTCTAGAATATTTTCCTAGATAGGTGCTAAGTCAATAATATATCTTAAGCAGAGGTTTTCAATCTAAACCCAATTAGATCAAAATAAGAAAGTCATCAAGATGGAAAGACTAGAGGATAAGGTAGAAATAAATTTTTAAAACAGAGGATAAGAAAGAAATAGGTAAAATTTCTTGACTCCAAAGAAAGGACGTGAGATATGTTTGTTATTTGGACCCTCTGAACAATCAAAAATGCTCTAATAGATCAAGACTAGCGACTTGAAGAAATTAAAAATAATTTGATTTAATGATGCAATGGACACAGCGTGCATACATTATGGATAAAGAAAATGCAATATATACAATGCAATACTACTCAGCCATAAAAAAAAGAAACACTGCCATTTGTAACATGAATGGATCTTGAGAATAGCATGCTAAACAAAATAAGTCCGACAGAAAAAATCAAGAATAATATGATTTCACTCATATGTGGGATATGAAACTGAAAGCAATAAATGAACAAAGAAAAACAAACACTCATAGACACAGACAACTCTATGGTGATTACCAGAGGAGAGTGAGTTGGGGGTAGTAAAGGGTAAAGTGGGCCAAATGTATGGTAACAGAAGATTTGACTGTGGGCGTGGGCACACAATGCTATATGTAGATGATGTATCATAGAATTGTACACTTGAAATCTACATAATTTTATTAACCAATGTCACCCTAATAAATTTAGCAAAAAAATTTAAAGTAAAAAAATTAGCTCAAAACCCATCTCATTTTTAAAAATTGATTTAGAAAAAAATAAAGTAGTATCTGTAATTCTTGTTGAACATTTAATACAAAATCCTAGTCATTTTGTTTTTCATGACCTCTAATAGAACTCACGCTCTTTTAAAATGTTATTTTAAAGCAATATATACACCTTCCCAAGAAGACCAATTTATATATTTTCAGATTGAATGCATGTTTTAAAATTTACAAACATGCTTTCAAGGTGATTATAAAAGATATTTTTACCATTTAAACTATTATTTCAACCTTTAATTTTGAACGTGATTTTGCATTAGTTTATTATTTCTATTTTGCTAACTTATTATAAACCATCATGAAAAAACTTGTTTCAAAAACAAAAATAGTGTTAAATTAGGTCTTATGAATTCTTCCTGGGATCAAGTTTATTGCAATTATTTTTAGAATTACTGTTTAATAAATACCTTTACTTAGAAAAGATTTTTCATGATGCTAATAGAACAAAACAACAACGCTGCTTGTTTTAATTTAATCAAAGATTTTGTACATGACTGCAGTATTTAAAACTGAATTCTACATTTTGTTTTAAAATTGAGCTATTATGGAGTTACCTCTGAAGAAATGTACAGTAATTAACTTGTATCAAATATAATAATCAATTCATTTTACTTTCAAGAATTGACTCAAATGATAAAGAATTATACATACACAGGAACATGAACATGCATAACCATATGGCAAAAAATAATTCATTTGATATATTTACCTATAAATTTTCAATTCAGAATATAAAAATTGAATACAAAAATCTAGTGTTCATTTTATGAAACTTTAACATCTAATAAAAATAGAGTTATTGCTCTTTCATATGTAAGAAGTATGTGAAATCATTGTTAAAATATTTTCTTTAATCTTTCTCTTTTTTTCTCTCTCTTTTTCTCTCTCTCTCTTCGTCTTTATAGTTACATATCACAACCAGAAAATATTTGGCTCACAAAGAAATATTGCCATATTTTTTAATAATTTAAAATATATGCTATCTCTTTGTGGTCACACATGCTTTGATAATTTGTGAAAGCATATTGAAGTAGTGTGCAAAACCCATGCTAGGAACTCATATTCTCAATTAGCAAACTTTGTTTCTTTTACCACTCTAAATTCAATTTTAAAATGTTATTTAATTAAAAACACATGATTGTAGAATATAAAGTGCAAAATATGTTTGTTCTGAGTTCAAAATAATTCCTGGAAGAACGGATATATGTTCTAGTATTAAAAATATGGAATCTATAATTTTTTCTAGTCCAAATATTTTTTGTTGCTGTATATTTCTTTTTAAAAAATATATTTTTATTGATTTCAGAGAGGAAGAGAGGGAGAGAGAGATAGAAACACCAATGATGAGAATCATTGATCAGCTGCCTCCTGCATGGCCTTTACTGGGGATCCAGCCCACAATCTGGGGATGTGCCTTGACATGGAACAGAACTGAGTTCCTGGTTCATGATTGATTCTCAGCCACTGTGTCACATTAGCGGAGCTGCCATATATTTTCCCAATTTTTTTCTTATAGACTTGAATAAATTTAACTTCCCATTTTCCCATGATTCAAAGAATTTCTCTATTTCCTGGTTCAAATAGAAATTCCTTCATGAAGTTTTCCTTGGTTCCTCAAACACAAATATTTTTTTTTTTCTTTCTATGAAATCCCATAGCATTTCATGTGTTTTCTTTTAAGCTACATTTTCCCCTTGTATAACATTTGTTGAGAATTATATCCTCCCTTACTCGGCTATATTTATTGGAGATTCATATGGTCAATTGAGATTTTTAGCCTAATAATAACCAAATGAATATTTAGTCATGTGTTGCTTAAAGACAGGGATCTGTTCTGATGAATGGTTGTTAGGCAACTGCAATATTATGGGAACATCAAGTGCACTTGCCCACCCATAGGTTGCATAGCCTACTACACACCTAGGTTGTACAAGATAGCCTCCCATTCCTGTGTGACAAACCTGTACAGCATATTGTACTGAATACTGAAGACAATTGTAACACAATGGAAATAAGTATTTGTGTACCTAAACATATCTAAATGTAGAAAATGTACAGTAAAAATATGATATAAATGATAAAAAATGGTACTCCAGTATAGGGCACTTACCATGAAAGGAGTTTGCAGGACTGGAAGTTGCTCTGAGTGAGTCAGTGAATGCACGGTGAAAGAATGTGAAGGCTAGGGCATTACTGTATGCTACAGTACATTTTGTAACTGTCCCACAAACCCACATCCTGCTTCCAACTGGCAGGGTCAGAAATACAATATCAAAGCTGTTAATGCTGCTCCATGAACATGAGATGTGGGTTGAATTGATTAGAAATACTGAGGAGGAACTCTCTGGGTCAGGTGTAGATCATCATGATGGTGACTATAAGGAGGGAGTGAAAGGTGGCCAGAGGATCAGTAGGAATAAAAAATCAAGATACAGAGATAAGAAATTTAGGGGATTGTCATGGCAATGTGGTTTGGGCTACTGCATGTTGGAACATTGGAACAGTGGTCAGATTAAGGATCTTCGCTATATATATACTAGAGGCCCGGTGCACAAAAATTTGTGCACTCAGGAGGGAGAGGGGGTCCTTCAGCCCGTCCTATGCCCTCTCGCAGTCTGGGACCCCTCGGGAGATAATGACCTGCTGGCTTAGGCCCGCTCCCCGGTGGCAGGGGGCAGGCCCAATCCCTAGGTGCAGCCCCTGGTCGGGCTCAGAGCAGGGCCGATGGGGGAGTTAGGGCGCTGCCCCCTGTCATGCACAGAGCAGGGTGGATAGGGAGGTTGCGATGCCACCCCTAGTCACGCTCAGGGTACGGCCGATTGGGGGGTTGGGGCACCGCCCCCTGTCACACTCAAGGCAGGGTCGATAGGGAAGTT
>NW_005355799.1:367326-377338 GCF_000412655.1 Myotis brandtii | reverse complement strand
TTTTTTTTTTTTTTTTTCTGGGCCAGCTTTAGCTCTGAGGCCTCAGCTGCTGAAAGCAGGTTTCTGGCCTTTGTTTACTTTCTGTATTTGAAACAATGTTGCTGTCCGGCTGGCTGAAGCTTGGCAGACTAAAGCAGGTTTCTGGGGTTTGGTTTAGCTTCTATATTTGTTACAATGTTTCTTAGAGTTGCAGCTCAGAGGTCGGCAACTCAGTGACGGAGGTTGGCTTCCTCCGTCACTGAAGCAAGCAAGCCTCCCTGTTCGCGTCAGCTGCCTGGCTGCCGGCCGCCATCTTGGTTGGCAGTTAATTTGCATATCTCCCTAATTAGCCAATGGGAAGGGTAGTGGAGCATGGCTAATTACCATGTTTCTCTTTTATTAGATAGGATCCTATCTAATAATAGACAAAGATGGTAATTGATAGTACCTTTGCTATGCCTCCCATTGGCTAATCAGCGTGATATGCAAATTAACTGCCAACAAAGATGGTGGCTAATTTGCTTACTGCAGGCAGGGCGGGACAGTGTGAGCCACCATCGGGGCCCCATGTGCAGCCCCGCCCCCATCCGGGACCCCCGTGTGCCGTCTAAGCCCCGCCCCCAGCCGGGACCCCCGTGTGCAGAGGGCAGGCAACCCCCAGGTGGGCCTGCTCCTGGGTCGCCGTGGCGATCCCAGAGCAGGAAAGTGCGGCTGCAGGCAGCACCCAGGAGGGCCTGCCCCCGAGTCTCTGTGGTGATCCGGCGATCCATGAGCAGGAAAGCACAGCATGCAGGAAGCACCCCACCCTGACCACAGCTCAAAGGAGAGTACAACATGCAGTGGAGGCCAAGAGGCTGAGAGATAAACACAGAGGGGCGCCTGCTCCAAGCCTCCATGGTTTGTCTGGGGGCAGGCCCCCAGCGGGGACACACACACACACACACACACACACACACACACACACGGGACGCCTGCTCTGGCCATCAGTAGGACATCCACTGAGGGGCCCCCAGACTGTGAGAGGGGCAGGCTTGGCTGAGGGAACCCTACTCCCCAGTGCACGAATTTTGTGCACCGGGCCTCTAGTATATATATATACACACACACATATATACATATATATACATACTCACATATGTATGTGAGTACTCATTTTAGAATTGAGTACTCAAAATTTTGACCTTGGAAATTTGTTTTTGGTTCCATAGACCCTATCTATCATTGAATTAATAGAAGAAATAAAACTGATCTGTGCTTCATTACAAGCTAAAAATATTTAGCTTGTAAGTACAAGGACAGGTTAGCTTCACACTATCACAGAAAGCTTTTACTAAAGTGGCAACGGCATTTAGTATTTGTTAAAGTAGATCCTGTGACATGGGCCCCGGTATCAGATCTTAGGTCCTCAACAAAGAAGTTAAAGCAATGCCCTCTGAAGACCATCACACTAGATCTGGGAAGGCTGTAGTGCCCTCTCAATATGAAGCGCTGGAGATACAGGCTCCTTTGTGCTGAAACAGGCTAGGGGCTGACTCGCTGGGATGTAATCCGTGCACTCAAAATTGAGCTGCTGTCAGTGAGAGGGAATCTATTGCTACTCCCCACATATATTGTTCTCATCAGAGAAAAACGAATTCTTTCTGAACCACATATAGTTCAATTTTTAATAGAAATTCAGCTTCATAATAATCATACAGAATCACTACTTTATATGCATGTGGTCCATTGTTGACTGAAGCATCATTATACTGAGTCTGACTCTATAATGTGTGTTCTAACTATACATTGGTATATAAATAAATGGATATGCGGATTTTTTAATGTTCATTACTACCTCAAAGCACAGAGACAGAATAAAGCCAATTTTTCATAATCTTTAAAAAAATCATATTAGAAATACATTTTAGACATGAAATAATTAAAACCTTTCAAGATTAAAACTAAAAATATTACTTGAATTGTATGGCCACTACAAATAGATTTTGTTTGAATTTAAATGCTACAGAACATTATCTCCTGCCTTGTCTTATATCACTTTTGGTAATATAAATAATTTCAAAGAAGTGGCACATCATCTACTTACCAACACTTTCATCTAGTTTCTTGAATTTCATTTTATATTTGAAGCTGTTACTCTGAAGTATATATTTTCATAAGAATAAAAGTTTTCAACACTGAAATTGTGCATATGATTTTAAAATAGATTGTTTCTAAAATATGCTCAATTTCAGTTTAAATCAAATGCACACTGTTGGGTGCATGATATTACTACCTCTGGAAGTAGGATATGAAATGTTTGAATCATTATGTGTGCACACAGTGTGAAATACAAAGTCCCATGGAAATTTGTTGATAAAATAAAAGTGAATTTCACTCAAGTTCTCAATTTAAAACTTTAGTCTGATATGAAAGCCAAACTTCTTGATATTTGGAAAGTAAAAATAATTTTATATTCATAAATTAACTTGTATCCACAGTGTTATGTGTTAGTATTAAACTAAATGTATTACTCCACATTTGAAATAGTCATAAGCAGAGAAGTGGCATTTCTGTGTCTCTCCTACTGATGACTATGTGGAGCTACTATAAATGTTCTGGTAATATTTTTTTACTAGAGGCCCAGTGCACAAAATTTGTGCACTCAGAGGGGTCCCTCAGCCCAGCCTGAGCCCTCTCACAGTCCAGGACCCCTTGGAGGATGTCCGCCTACTGGCTTAGCCCCACTCCACAGAGAGCAGGCCTAAGCTGGCAGTTTGAAATCCCTCTCACAGTCTGGAAGCCCTTGCTACTTACCACCCGTCTGCATGCTGCTCCTTACTGCTGGGCTCGCTGCTCCTTAGCACTGCCTCAGAGGCAGGAGAGGCTCCTGCCACTGCCGCTGCACTCACCAGTTGTGAGCCTGGCTTCTGGCTGAGTGGTGCTCCTCCTGTGGGAGTGCACTGACCTCCAGGGGGCAGCTCCTGTGTTGAGTGTCTGCCCATGGTGGTCAGTGCATGTCATAGCTATCGGTCATTCTGCTGTTTGATCAATTTACATATTAGGCTTTTATTATATAATATTATAGCTACTTTCAATATTATTTTGCATTGGTTTCAAGTGTACAGCATAGTGGTTAGACAATCATACCCTTTACAAAGTGTTTTCTTGATATTTCAATTACCCACCTGGCACCAGACATAGTTATTGTAATACTAGAGGCCTGGAGCACAAAATTTGTACATGGGGAGGGGGTGGTCCCTAGGCCTGGTCTGCACCCTCTCCAATCCGGGACCCCTTGGGGGATGTCCGACTGCAGTTTAGGATTGGGCCTAAACTGGCAGTTGGACATCCCTCTCACAATCCAGGTCAGTTGCCTCCTAACTGCTCACCTGCCTGCTGGCCTGATTGCTCTTAACCACCTCTGCCTGCCTGCCTGATCACCCCTAATCTCCTCTGCCTGCCTGCCTGATGCCCCTAACTGCTCCCCTGCCTGCCTGATGCCCCTAACCACTCTCCCCTGCCAGCCTGATCACCCCTAACTGCTCTGCATACCTGCCTTATTGCCCCTAACTGCCTCAGCCCCACCACCTTGGCTTTGTCTGGAAGGACATCTGGAAGACATCTGGTCTACCCAGTCTAATTAGCATATTACCATTTATTAGAATAGATCAGTGGTTGGCAAACAGCAGCTCGCAAGCCACATGCGGCTCTTTGGCCCCTTGAGTGTGGCTCTTCCACAAAATACCACATGCAGGCGCACACGTACAGTGTGATTGAAACTTCATGGTCCATGCACAGAAGTCATTTTTCGGCCTGGGTGAATCTATTTTGAAGAATTGGCGTTAGAAGAAGTGGGGGGTATCGGTCCGGCGAAGTGAGACCAGTGCAGGCGGGCCACGGGATACGCAGCGCAGGGGAGGTACATTGCTTTGAGGTACTTTCACTGAGATCGACCCCTTCCAACTCTCCCATCCACACTCGTCTATCTGAAACAAGTATACAAGACGAGTGTGTATGTGAGAGTTGGAAAGGGTCGACCTCAGCGAACGTACCTCAATCAGATTGAGGACGTTTTTAGCAAAGGCAAGCTTAGGAGTACCCTAATTAAGTTAATAAAAATGTACCTACCTATATAGTTTAAGTTTAAAAAATTTGGCTCTCAAAAGAAATTTCAATCGTTGTACTGTTGATATTTGGCTCTGTTGACTAATGAGTTTGCCAACCACTGGAATAGATTATTGCCTATGTACCCCATGTTGTATTTTAATTCCTCATGACTATTTTGTAACCACCAATATGTACTTCTTAATCCATTTACCTCTTTCATCAAGTCTCTCAACCTCCCTTTCCTCTGTTCTGGCAGTATTTTTAAGCAAGTATCTCTAAATGTCATTTACTTTGAATACTTACTTTTTTCTTTTCTTTCCTTTCCTTTTCTCCCTCTCCCTCTCCCTCTCCCTCTCCCTTCCCTTTCCTTCCTTTATTGTGTTATGGATCTGTGTTTTAAAAAAATATATAGGTAAGAGTAAAATGGTAGCCTAAAAAACAGATTTTAAAGTTTGCAAGGAAAGCCACAATTTATAACCTTTGACTGTTGTTCTACTCAACATACTTATATACTTTGTTATAATACTTAAGTTGTTGTTGGTTAAATTAAGCCTATTATTAGAACCATTGTTGGGTGATTTTATGCCAAATTTATCTAAACTTGGATTAAATAAAACTACTAAGTATATTCATTTAAATTGTTGCTATAGTCTGAATGTTTGTGCACCCACACCCCCACCCCATAAGTTCATAAATTGAAATACTAATGGTACTAAGAGGTGATTACAATCACCTAATGGTGATGGTATTAGGGGCCTGTAGGAAATGCTTAGGTCTTGAGGGTTTATTAGTGTTCTTATGAAAGAGACATCAGAGAAAGCCCCAGTTCCTATGTGAAGATACAAAGAGAAGTCTGCAACCCAGAGCAAGGGCCTCACCAGTCTGTGCTGGCACCCTGATGCCAGACTTTCAGCTTCCATAACTGAGGTTTCTAATCCATCCACTCTGTGGTATAGCAGCCCAAATGGACTAGGGCAACTGCTAAAAAGAAAAGAGAACTATGAGTCCTTCCTATTTTATTTCCAGTATGAGCAAGAAAATGAGATTAATAGCTACTACTTATATAATCAGCCATTCTAATAAGCATATTTATAAAACACATATCTCTATGTGAAATAAAACAGCAATCAATCTTCTCTTAAATAACATGAGGTTTAGCTGCAATTCTGCTTATTTAGTATCCAGTGTGAGAGACAGACTTTACATTTCCCTTAACACTGTCAAATATTGTCCAAATACTTTGAAGAAATCAAATAGAAGTTAATTTTACCTCATAAGTAGAAGATGTAGTTTTATCTTTATATAAAGTTACTTTCTATTCATTATTTTTATTTAGCTTTTAATCTGTGATGTTCTTTGTAGGGTGTTGGAAATCTCCATCCACCTCCTCCTGCTCAGCCCTAGACATAGAGAAGTTGAGGGAATTTATCATCACAAGACATATATTACAGGAAATATTGAAACAAAAAGACAAAAGGATATAAAACTATAAATAAGATCACTAACAGACAGAGCAGTCATTGCAACCCTTATTCATACTAGGGTACTATACATTTAAATATAACATAAAGGTTAAAAAAGGTAAAAACACAAAAAGAAAGAAGAGGAGAAGACACTAGCTTCTAGCTACTGCAACTTGATAAGGAACTCCCATAAAAAGGGATCATTTGTGACAACCAAAACACAAAAGGAGGACTACTCTATGTATAAAACTTTCTTTTGCATGAACCTAATGTTAACCATAAAAACAAGCAAACAAAAAATGACAACAAAGAAACTGGAATTGAGACATCTATAATAATAAAAGGCCAGGCAATACGACCAGAACTATATCCCATGTTCAAAGGCTGTTAAATCACGTTGTTTACCCATATCTTCAGGAAAAGATCACTTCTACTGTCGTGGTAAACAACCTGCTTCCCTATTTATAATGGTCTGGGCCTCTAGCAACTTCAGCGTGAAATTATAGCTAATTTGCCTACAAACGTCAGGTGGCCATAATAATCTGGCCACTCAGTGTATATCAAATACCTCAGTAATACTGTTATTCTGTATTTCTTGTTGCTGTTTTTTAATTTTTTCTTTTTGGTTAATGCTTACTCAAACATATTGTTTCCATTGATTTTTTTTTTTTTAGAAAGAGTGAAAAGGAAGGAGGGATGGGGAGACAGAAAAAGAGAAACATCAGAAAATCCATGTGAGACAGAAACAGATTGGTTGCCTCCTTCATGTGCTCTAAACAGGCCAGGGATCAAACCTGCAACCCTGGTACGTACTCTGGACTGGAAATTGAACCCAGGCCCCTTCAGTGCTCAGGCCGATGCTCTAACCACTTAGCAACACAGGCCAGGGATTACTGTTGTTCTTAAATGTTTTAATATGTTAAGTATAAGGATAGCAGCTATTTACTTTAGACAGACAAATAGTGTCCATTTAATATAGAAATATTTTACATTTATAGCTAAAAAACAACTTGGTTTATTATATGCCTTGTGAGATGTATATTCAATTTTCCAAAAAAAAAAAAAATAGGGTGGTTGATAAGGCAAAGTGTAGAGATCAAAAAGTGATTGCACAATGCACAATGCAGGTAGAAATAAACATTAGTCTTCATAATTTTAAGCAAATTTTGTTTTCCAATGTGATTATTATGCATTACACATTTTTAATAAACATGTTTTCTAGAAATTGAGAGAAATGCAGAGGTACTTCCCATGGGTGTCAATATTATAAAATCAGTGCCTCTTTTATTTACAGCACAAACCTTGGAAAAGACTATTTGGTTTATTTGCATAAAATATGACTAGCAGTCAAAGATGTCAAAGATTAAATTTGGGTCTCTAAATTAAACATATAGTAATTTACTACTAGCGTTATGTGGTCAAATTTTCTTTTACCAATGTGGTTACGGTATTTTGTTTAAGTTCACTCTCATAGTATTTCTCTACAATTTCAATAAAAGATACATAGAACAGTGATAATTAGTGTTATTCTCATATTAATATATATGAATAAAATATAAACTTTAACCCATAAACATCTACCAATAATTATTAATATCATAAATCCCCAGAGGTGAATCAGGATGAACCACTGCTTACAGAAGCTAAGCTTCCATCCATACACTGCCTCTGTGAGAACATTTTATACTTGTGAATTAAATTGTAAGGTGTTAAAAGCAAGCTCGGATTTTTAATAACCGATGTTAATGAATGTTAATGAAGAAAATGGGTCTCTACTGCTGAAATAAGCCTCTGAAGTCTCATCTGAAAATGCATAAAAAAAGAAGCTTTATTAAAAATATATGTAATTGCAGCATCTCTCTAAAATTATTGTATTAAAACCTATTTTGCCTGGGCAGGTGGCTCAATTTGTTGGAGCATCCTCTCGTAAACCAAAAAGACTGTAGGTTTGATCTCTGGTGGGGGTGTATATGGGAAGCAACCGATCAATGTTTCTCTCTTACATAGATGTTTTCTCTCTCTCTTTCCTTCTGCCTTCCTCCCAAGTCAATAAACATATCCTTGGATAAGTATTTTGAAAAATCTACTAAAATTATTTTAATTGATTCAATTAAATTAAAATTAAGTTTTATTAAAATTAATTAATTGTTTCTAGCTTGACATCACAAACCTAATAAAGTTTAAATATCAAGTTTTCCTTAAATTTTTAACACAGATTTTATTTTCTAATTTTTATATTTTCCCATAATATCCTCAAAAAGATCAAAATTTTGTTTATTTATTCTATTTTTTATTTCAAAAGAAATAAAATATTTAATTTACAATTTATTATTGTAATTATATACCTATCTAATCTAATAATAGATAAACATGGTAATTGACCATACCTTTGCTATGCTTCCCATTGGCTAATCAGGGTGATATGCAAATTAACTGCCAACAAATATGGTGGTTAACCGCCAACAAAGATGGCAGATTAACCGCCATCTTTGTTGGCGGTTAATTTGCATACATAGGCACAATGATGGGAGGCATAATCAAATCAACGATTTGGATTATGAGAAAGCAAAAAATACTCAAACAGAAGAGTAAAAATAAAATAAAAAATCCAAAAATATATGAACAGCCATAGCTGGTTTGGCTCAGTGAATAGAGTGTTGGCCTGTGGACTGAAGGGTCTTGGGTTTGATTCCGGTCAAGAGCACATGTCTGGGTTGCGGGCTCAATCCCCAGTAGGGGGTGTATAGGAGGCAGCTGATCAATGATTCACTCTTATCATTAATATTTCTATCTTTCTCTCCCTCTCCCTTTCTCTGTGAAATCAAGAAAAATATAGAATAAAAAGAAATCAACAAAAATATGAACATAGTGTAAGGAGCCTCTGGGACAACTTCAAACTAACAACATTCACATTATGGGGGTTCCAGAATGATAAGAGAGAGCACAATATATTGAAAACCTATTTAAAGAATACTGACAGAAAACTTCTACTTGTTGAAAGAAATAGATTTACAAGTCCAGAAAGCATAGAGTCACAAACAAAAGAATCCCAAAGAGGCCAACACCAAGACACACCATAATTGAAATGCCAAGGGTTAAAGACAAAGAAAGAATCTTAAAAGCAGCAAGAGAAAAGCAGTTACCTACCTACAAGGGAGCACCTATTAGACTGTCACCTGATTTCTCAACAGAAACTTTGCAGGCCAGAAGGGAGTGGCAAGAAACTACTCAAGTGATGAATAGCAAGAACCTACAACTGAGATTACTCTCCCCAGCAAAGCTCTCATTTAGAATTGAGGGTCAGATAAAGAGTTTCATAGACAAGAAAGACCTAAGGAATTCATCACCACCAAACCAGTATTACATGAAACAATGAAGGGTATTCTTTAAGAAGACGAATAAGAAGAAAAAAAAGGAAAGATAAAACATGTGCACAATAAAATGACAATAAATACATACCTATCAACAATTGAATCTAAAAATAAAAATAAACAAACAAGAAATCTAATGAACAAAATAAACTGGTGAATAAAATAGAATCAGAGGCATGGAAACATGGAATAGACTGACAAATTTGAAAGGAAAGAAGGTGGTGCAGGAAGAGATTAAACAAAGATCTTACCTATGGAAACATACAGTAGGATAGTGAAGGCCTGGCATGGGATGGAAACTGGGTGGAGGTGGGCAATGGGGCGGGGGGGAGTGGGACATCTGTAATACTCTCAACAATAAAGATTTAAAAATATATTTGTTATAGTTAAGGTCCGTTCATTTATTTTATAAAAAGCACCCTTATTTTCTTTATATATTTTTTATTTACTTCATCTTGAGCATGACAAATATGTTGTCCTACTTACTAAGCTACTGAAAGTCATCTATGATTTGTGGGTCAAAGAGGGGGAGGTTTATTATTATCTCTTCCTCAGGTACGTTCACCTCCCTTGGCACTTGATTCATTAGATACTTGTATGGCCTTGGAAATTACTTTCAAACCTTTCAAAGTTAATTGAGCTCTGAACTAAGGTCCAAAGCATCTGTGCTTTTCTCTTTTACTGAAATAAAATATAAATCAGTGAGCCAAATAGTCTCCTATATTGCCAGTAATCCTTGAAATTTGCTATAAAATTGTCACATTATATATTAAATAGAATTATATTTTTCTTGATTGAAAAATGCATTTTCTTCAACCAGTGAAAGATGTTTTAAACTTCTTTTTATTTCCTCCATTTGATAGCATTTATTTTTGAATTAGGTTTCATGCCCTATCCAAAAACAAATGAACAAACAAAAGTCAAACCAAATAAACAAAATAGAAAAACTAATGTGAATAGAAAGAGGAAGCTAAGAATTATGAAAAGATGCAGATAGTTTTTAATGTTTCCAAGTACATTTCTACAAACATTTTCTTTCATCTTAGTTTGCCTCACTCTACTTATTCCTCCATAAAAATATAACATTCCTACCTTTTTCTCCAGTCATAATTT
>NW_005355799.1:359978-366335 GCF_000412655.1 Myotis brandtii | reverse complement strand
ATATATATATATATATATATATAATTTCAGACATGAGATATCAGGCAACAAGAGCTAGCTGTCTTGAGAGAAGGCAAACAAATGAGGTAATCCCTACAATAGCCCAGTTTACTGCGTGAAGACAGTTTCCAGACTCTGATACCAGGAAGGGTTACTCAAACCGAAACAATCAGTCTCTCTGAGTAAAAGAGACCATGTTCAGAATTTATGAAAGCCAAAGTGTAAAATTCTCAGGGGATATTAGTGGATAAAAGAAAGCTGCACAGACATAGAAATGGTTCTGGATATCTGAGAAGGATTCTTTGTTCTTCAACTGAGTACAGACCAGTGCACACTTAAGAAAACTCTCCAAGACTGTGGGGAATTCATCAGAAAGGATCAGGCATATCAATCACCAGGAAACACACAGGACTGTGACTAAGTCATGATTTCACAAACTGTAGTGAGGATACTCACAGGAAATTCCTATGGACTTTAAAATACAATTAAGGGGCTATTAAGAACAACTTCATGCCAGGATGTTTGATACTTTCAATGAAATTCATTTATTTTTGAGATTCTGTAACTCCATTGAGAATACCAAGAATAGCTTGACATCTAACAAGACACTGAATTTTTGTTTACACATTTTTCCACAAAGAAAAATCCAGGCCCACATAGATTGCTGGTGAATTCTATAAACATTTAAGAAAGAATTAAATGCCAATTTTATATTAAAATAAAAAAGGATGAAAAACTTTCCAATTTATACTTTAAGACAAACATTATCCCATCAAATTTAGGTATAGACATTACTAGTATAAATAAAACTATTACACAAGTATTCTCTGTGAATATAGATTCACACAGCAGGTCCTCAACGGATGTCATTTCATTCAAATGTTAATCGGACACTGTAGAAAGTTAACTCTTGTATCTATCAATTATCATATGGTAAAACTGGTTTTGTTATATGTGTTTTGCCACAGTTTCAGGAACCTATCGGCGATGTTAAGTGAGAACTTACTGTACATTCTTAACAAAATTTTAGCCAATAAATCCAATAATAAATAAAATGGTATCTGGGATGTTCCAAAAATGTACACACACACACACACACACACACTTTGAATAATTATAAAGGCAATGTTTATGAAAACACATTTCCTTTTTAAAATTGAGCTATCAGCTGTTAAAGTTGTATGCATTTTTTGGGGACACCTTGTACATAATACAGCATGAGCAACTGAGCTTTATCTCATAAATTCATTTTGGTCCAACATTTGAAAACCAATCAGTTTATTTGATTATACTATAACAATGGTATGATAATCTCAACAGATGCAGAACGATTTGATAAAACTCAATATCTATTTTTGGGAAAAATGTTTATCCCTAGCCAGTGTGGCTCAGTTTGTTGGAGCGTCATCTGAAACACTAAAAGGTGGTGGGTTTCATTCCTGTCAGAGCACATACCTAGGTTGCAGGTTTTATCCCCCCGTTGGGATGCATACGGAGACAGCAGATCAATGTTTCTCTCTCATGTCAGGGCACATACCTAGGTTGCAGGTTTGATCCCCCCCGTTGGGGTGCATGCGGGGACAGCAGATCAATGTTTCTCTCTCGCCCTCTCCTGTCCCTTCTCTCTAAAATCAATAAAAACATATTCTATGATGATGATTTAAAAAAACAAAAAACAATGTTTAGATAAATAAAGCAGGAAGTAAACCCCTTTTCAAATGCTAAGGGACCTCTATGAATGTACAGAATTTGAAAACCAATCAGTTTATTTGATTATACTATAACAATGGTATGATAATCTCAACAGATGCAGAACGATTTGATAAAACTCAATATCTATTTTTGGGAAAAATGTTTATCCCTAGCCAGTGTGGCTCAGTTTGTTGGAGCGTCATCTGAAACACTAAAAGGTGGTGGGTTTCATTCCTGTCAGAGCACATACCTAGGTTGCAGGTTTTATCCCCCCGTTGGGATGCATACGGAGACAGCAGATCAATGTTTCTCTCTCACCCTCTCCTGTCCCTTCTCTCTAAAATCAATAAAAACATATTCTATGATGAGAATTTTAAAAAACAAAAAACAAAAAAACAAAGTTTAGATAAACAAAGAAGGAAGTAAACCCCTTTTCAAATGCTAAGGGACGTCTGTGAAAAATGTACAGAAATTATCAGATGATGAAAAATGAATATTTTTCCATTTGAGATTGGTAATAAGGGTAAGATGTATGTTCTTGCCGTTTTTATTCAGCCTAGACAGTGCAGTAGGCATACATATTAAAATAAAATTACTTCCTTTCTCTGTAAGAAATTAGATAAATACATTACATAAAGGTAGAATTCAATAGTGTGTTATTTTAATCAAAGTCTTGTTATCCATAAGTTACAGGAATAATATAGAAGGCCTTCATAAAAAAATAACACAAAACCAGTTTCTTAAAAAAAAGTATGGGTACTTTTGCATACACAAAACCCAAACAACTAGACCTTGAAATAAACAAAACATGGTAAAAGAGGACAAAAGATACATTACAAAAAGGAAAATATTTATAACTCATAAACACCAAGAGCTAATAATTGCCTTAAAATGTGAGAAGCTTCTAAAGTCAGTGTGAACAATGATTTACAATCTTACAGAAATATTAATATAAGCTATGAATAGACACATTTATAAATGCTTCTCAAATATGAAAAAATGCTATATTGAAATAACATGAAGAAAGAGTACTTACAATTATGAAAATAACATTTCATCCATAACATTTCAAATATTAAAAATTTTAAGCAAAATAGATAATTGAGACTACAACAAACTAAAATGCTTCTGTACAACACAGGAAATTATCAACAATATGAAAAGGCTGTGTACCAAATGGGAGAAAATACTTGTAAATTGTATTTCTGACAAGGATTAATATATAAAACATATAAAGAACTCATACAACTCAATAAGAAAGGAAACTGTGATTTAAAAATGAGGGGAGGATCTGAATAGACATTTTTCCAAAGAAGACATACAAATGTCCAATAAGTGTATGAGAAGGTGCTCCAGATCAGTTATCATCAGGAAAATACCAGCCAAAACCACAATGAGGAACCACCGCACACCTGCTGGAATAGCTACTATAAAAATTACAAGAAATAACAAGTGTTAGTGAGGATGTGCAGAAAAGGGAAGCCTCATACACTGTTGGTGGGAATGTAAATTGGTGCCGCTACTATGGAAAACAGTATTACGTTTTTCTCAAAGACTTAAAAATGGGGTATTTTTTTAGGAAAAAATCAAAATAATAACTTGAAAAGGTATATGCACCCCAATGTCCATTATATCATTATTTACAACAACCAAGATATGGATACAATCTGTGTCCAAGCTAAAAAGAATGGATATATCCTAATATATATGAAAACCCTGGATCCATCACATCCACAAAGACCAGGAGGCTGGACAAACCAGAAGTCAGTGCGCTGCCAGTGACCCAGCACTGTCTGCTGAGGGGGCTGTGAATCAGGCCCAGAGAGAGGCCTAAAGAGAGAAGCAGAGTCTGATCTGTAGCCTCTGTGGGAGCTGTTGATCAAAACTTGCCTCTCTCTTTAGCTCTGATCAGCAGTGCCTCCATTTCTCTCCAGGCCTCCACCTGGGCTGTTGATCAGCCCCGCCTTTCTGATCAGGCCCCGTTGATGGGCTCAGAGACACTGATTGGCATAGAAACTGACCAATCAGAACCAAATCTGGGTCAACTGTGAGGAGCCAATGGCTGTCTAGGAGGCAGAGCTTTTGATGCTTACTGGCATAGAAACTGACCAATCAGAACCAAATCTGGGTCAACTGTGAGGAGCCAATGGCTGTCTAGGAGGCAGAGCTTTTGATGCTTACTGGCATAGAAACTGACCAATCAGAACCAAATCTGGGTCAACTGTGAGGAGCCAATGGCTGTCTAGGAGGCAGAGCTTTTGATGCTTACTGGCATAGAAACTGACCAATCAGAACCAAATCTGGGTCAACTGTGAGGAGCCAATGGCTGTCTAGGAGGCAGAGCTTTTGATGCTTACTGGCATAGAAACTGACCAATCAGAACCAAATCTGGGTCAACTGTGAGGAGCCAATGGCTGTCTAGGAGGCAGAGCTTTTGATGCTTACTGGCATAGAAACTGACCAATCAGAACCAAATCTGGGTCAACTGTGAGGAGCCAATGGCTGTCTAGGAGGCAGAGCTTTTGAGGGGTGACCAGGCCAGGAGGGGAGGGAAGTTGGGTGCCATCAGGCCAGCAGGGAGGGCAGTTGGGGGTGAGATCAGGCCAGCAGGGGAGGACAGTTGGTGGCAATCGAGCCAGCAGGGGAGCAGTTAGGTGTTAAGCAGGCCGCCAGGGGAGCAGTTAAGGGGTGATCAGGCTGGCAGGCAGAAGCGGTTAGGGGCAATCAGGCAGGCTAGCAGGCGAGTGGTTAGGAGCCAGCAGTGCTGGATTGTGAGAGGGATGTCCGACCGCTGGTCAGGCATCCTCCAAGGGGTCCCAGATTGGAGAGGGTGCAGGCTGGGCTGAGGAACACCGCCCCCCCCCCACAAGTGCACGAAAATCGTGCACCTGGCCTCTAGTTCAATTATAAGAGAAAATAAAATCTGCCATATAAGACAACATGAATTAACTTTTAAGGCAAGTTAAATAAATGAGATATAGAGAGATAAATACTGTATGATCACAATTATATGTGGAATTAAAAAAAAAAAAAGACTTCCTAGGTAAAAAGAACAGATTGAAGATTGCTAGGATGGGATAGTGATGGGTGAAATGGATTAAGAAGGTCAAAAAATACAAATACTTTCAGCTATAAAATAAGTCATAAGGATGTAATAATGTATAGCATGGTGACTATAGTTATAATACTGTATTGTATATTTATAAGTTGCTAATACAATAAATCTTAAAACTTTCATCATAAGAAAAATATAACTGTTGGTTACGGAAGTTGAATAGACTTATGGTAATTATTTCTTAATATATACAAATATCAAATCCTTATGTTGTCTGCCTTAAACTAATATAATGTTTAATGTTAAATATATCTATTTTTAAAAATTAAGCTTGGTAATTCCCTGAGTTTAAGTGGGTTTTATGAAACAGGTACTCTTCAATATTGCTGGAAAGAGTAAACACTATACATTGCTATGGAAGAATTTGAAAATTTCTATCAAGATAAAAAAATGTTTAAATGCAATTCAGCAATTTTATTACTGAAAATGTATCCTTCAATTAAAAATATATATGTGACACATTGGGAGACAGCCCTTCACAGGTCTTTCACATTCACACATGTATTGTGATCAGAATCATTGACAGTCTTTTGTTCCAGACATTCCGTTCAAGGAAGTTTGTATAGTGAACAACTTTGAAAAATAAAGATAATATTTCCTCCAGAACAAGTCAGTTTTGTTTACCGTCCAGTATAATAAAGATAATGTTTCTCTCTGAGGCAAAACGGAGGCAGATTGTGTTTTTTGAACTCAGTGTTCTTCCCTGGCCAGAGTGGCTCAGTTGGTTGAGCAACATTCTCTGCACTGAAAGGTTGCCTTGCTGGTTCACTTCCAGTCCACATACCTGGATTGTGGGTTTGATCCCAGTTTGGGGCACATATGATCAATATTTCTCTCTCACATCTCTCTCTCTCTCTCTCTCTCTCTCTCTCTCTCTCTCTCTCTCTCAACAATGTCCTTGGATGAGGAAATAAACAAACAAACAAACAGATAAATAAATAAATAAAAATAAACTTAATACTTAGTGTTCTTCTCTTGTAATAATATCATCCACAGTTTGCAGGTATCACCTGGCCCTCTTTGCACCACCTGTGTGGACGGGCACTAGGAATCAGTGCAAATAACAATACTCTGGCTACTGTTACTGTTGTGAATAATGTCTTTAACTCATGAATCTCATGTCTCTTGCCAGAATCCACAAAACTGTGGCATGATACACTATAAATTTGCAAGAAGGGTAAAGTTTCATACCATTCAGAGTCTTGATAGAATAGTCAATGCATTACTGTTTGTGATATCAAATAGAAGCCTGAATGTCCAGCAAAAGGCACAGGTCCTGGTTAAATAAATTATGGTATATGCACAGGACATATTAAAATTTAATATTATTAAGTTATTAAAAATAAATTTAGCTCTAGAGACATTGAAGCATAGAACAGACTGATGTATTTCAGAGGGAGGGGGGTGGGGAAGAGATTAACCAAAGAATTTACATGCATATATGCATAGCCCATGGATAGCCAATAGTGTGGGGAAGGCTTGAGGAGGGAGCAGGAGTGGAGTGGAGGGGGTCAATGGAGGAAAAAAGGGGACATCTGTAATACTTTCAA
>NW_005355799.1:354419-358476 GCF_000412655.1 Myotis brandtii | reverse complement strand
AAAAATATATTTTATTGATTTTTTACAGAGAGGAAGGGAGAAGAATAGAGAGTTAGAAACATCGATGAGAGAGAAACAACAATCAGCTGCCTCCTGCACACCTCCTACTGGGGATGTGCCCGCAACCAAGGTACACGTCCTTGACCAGAATTGAACCTGGGACCCTTCAGTCCGCAGGCCGACACTCTATCCACTGAGCCAAACCGGTTAGGGCCACAAGGAACTTTTGAATTGAGATAAGAATAACAGGAGCCAGCTAGGGCCCTGTCCTGCCTGTGCTTCCAAGTTGTCAATGAGTTTGATGTTCTTTTTTATAATATTAAGATTTTCCTTTACCTGTAGAGGATGTGTTAATCCACATGCAGCAGGTTTCATTTATCAGGATACATGTCCCTCCTCCTTCTACTGTCAGTACATCTATGGCCTTTGATTCTGGAGGACCATGGGCTAGGGAATTTAGTGATTCCTGTTGAGCTTCAACTGCCCCCACCATGGCCTTCCAAGACTGGTGGGCTGAGATTGTAAGGTTAAGAATAGACCTTTCTAGTAAGGGGATTCCAGCAAACCAAACGAGACCTCATGGAATGGAGTGACCAACACCTGGCCTCTGGAGTATGGGTTTGTCATGGGCATGTCCGTCCCAATCCTACTCCACCAACCCTGGGGTGAGGCGGGATAGTGCCTTTATAGCCATACCCGCTCTGTCTACTTTTCCGTGGGTGGCCCATACCTTAGGGCAGTGGTTCTCAACTTTGGCTGCACATTAGAATCACCTGGGCATCTTTTTAAAATCCTGATTTCTGGGCCTCATCCTCCAGAAATTCTGTTTCTTTGTTATGGGGTGGGGCCACAACATTAGTAACAATGAAACAGAATTTCCAGAGGATGAGGCCCAGAAATCTGGATTTTAAAAAGATTCCCAGGTGATTCTAATGTGCAGCCAAGGTTGAGAACCACTGTCTTAGGGTCAATCTTGGTCTCCACCAGGGAGAGAAGAGTACTTGTTCTGGCACATGCACATGGTAGTGCTGAAGCAGGCTAAGACATCTCATCCTAGTAAGGGAGTCTGGCTTTCTGGCATGATCAGGAAGGCAAGTGAGAAAAATAGGCTGTCTCAATCGCAACTTAAAGACCATGAAAAATGCCTAGTTCCCGGCTTTCCAGACACACCTTTTACAGTCACGCTATGAGAGGAGGGGAGGCAGGGATTGGAGAGGAAGACAGAGAAGGTGGCTCCAGTGTCGAGGAGGAAATTAATTTCCTTGCCCTCAATAGTCAGGGTTACCCGGGGCTCCTGGGTGGAGATGACAGTCTGTCAGAGCCAGGTAGAAAGGCCCTGGGGCCCATCAGTCCTGCTGCACTACCATTTAGGAAGCCAGATCAGCCTGGGGAAGGCTTTGCCCCTTTGGGAAGTCCAACTTCCAGTGACCCCCCCCTTGCAAATAGGACAGGGCCAGTTGGCTTCCTCTTTCCTTGTGGGCAATCCCTTCGATGTGCCCTGGTTGGCCACAGCCTTAACAAGTGGCTGTGAGGGCTCCATGTCCCCGGGGTCCCTGAGTTATTATATTGGCCTCTTGAAGTGCTGCAACCAGAGCCTCGGCTTCTTCCTGCCCCGTACCTTCTTCTCCTCCGCCTCCTCTTGATCCCTATTGTAAAAGACCAAAGTGTCTACTTTTAGGAGGTTACCTAGATGCTTTCCGGACAGATTGCCAATTTTTGCAGCTTCTTCCTAATGTCAGGTGCTGATTGAGTAACAAATTCATCCTTCAAAACGAGTTGGCCCTCCAAAGAATCTGGATTCTCCAAAGGGACAGCTTGTCACCCAGTGGGGAAGTGTTCACTCCTCCCTTGACTGTCAGGCCCACAAGTATTAGTCGTAAAATTTGTCTCCAAACTGCTAGGCACCTTCTAAAATGGTTTGCTTCTCCGATCCTGTGAGGGTCTTGTCTAGGAGGAGCATTACATCCTTCCAGGACAAATCGAAGGTTTGTGTTAGTCCCTGGAAGACATCTATGTACTTATCACGATCATCTGAAAAGTTCCCCAAATCACTTAATTTGCTTTAGGTCCAATTTCACCTCCTGCCATTATCTGGAGGGGATAGAGGGTAACAGGGGCTTGATTTACTCCTGCCTTGATTGTCCCTGGAGGAGCTTTTCACCTGGGGGTCCAGGGTAAGAGCAACTAAAAAGGTTCAAGAGAGACCTACCCAGAGCTTAGATCTGTTCTTTCTTGATGAAGGGGTGTATCTCAGGGGCCTTCTTCAGTTAAGGCTGCCAAGAGCAAAGGATCAATTCTGCATTGTTGGCACAATTGGCACAATGATGATTGGCTCTTAAAAGGAAGAAAGCCTGCACATAAGGAACTTCCAACCACTTTCCTTGCCTTCTACAAAAAATATCTAATTGTAAGATATTATAATTAATACTTCCCTCTGGGGGCCATGTCTCTCCATCTGCAAGCTTGTATTGTGGCCAAGCTTGGGTACAGAAAATCAGGCGCTTTTTCTTCAGGGTTTGCGAGTCAAATGAAACCCAGTTCCTCAGTATACAATCTAGGGGGATGGGGGGGGGATGCTGATCTTGTTTGTAGATGAGGAGTTCCCCATCATTCCTTAGAATCTCTCTGGGGCCTCCAAAGATGATATCCAAAATTTCTGTTCTGGTCTGAGTTCCTTGCCTCTCGAAATAGAAGAATGACTTAATGGACAAAGAGATGAGTGAAAGCAAAATTTTATTAAAGAAAAGTTCCCTATTTCAGGGAGGGGACCCAAGCAGGTTTCCCTGGTTGCTTGTGATGATCCTACATGATAAAGAAGTACTATGCAAATTGCCCATCACACCCTCGCACAAGATGGCCATGCCCATATGGTCATAAGATAGCTGCCCCCATGTGGTCACAAGATGGCAGCCTCCATGTGGTAACAAGATAGCAATGCCCATGTCGTCACAAGATGGCCACCCCCATGTCATTACAAGATGACCGCCACAAGATGGACAGCAGGGGATGGTAGTTGGGGGCGATTGGACCAGCAGGGGAGGGCAGTTAGGGGAAACCAGGCCTGCAGGGGAGGGCTGAAAGGGGTGACCAGGCTGGCAGGGGAGGGAGTTGGGGGGGGACCAGGCCTGCAGGGGAAGACAGGGGCAACCAGGCTGGCAGGGGAGGGCAGTTGGGGGCGATCGGCCAGGCAGGGGATCAGTTAGGCATCAATGAGGCCAGCATGGGAGTGGTTAGGGGGTGATCAGACTGGCAGGCAGAAGCGGTTAGGGGCAATCAGGCAGGCAGGAAGGCAAGCGGTTGGAAGCCAGCAGTCCCAGATTGTGAGAGGGTTGTCCGACTGCCAGTTTAGGCCTGATCCTGGCAGTCGGACATCCCCCAAAGGGTCCCAGATTGGAGAGGGTGCAGGCTGGGCTGAGGGACAACCGCCCCCTACCCCAGTGCACGAATTTCGTGCACCGGGCCTATAATTATATTATAATGTCAAATGAGTATGTTGTACACCTGAAACTAATATATGGTAATATTTTATGTCACCTATACTTTAATTAAAAAGAGCTTTACATTCCAGACTAAAAAATAAAAATAAAATAAAATAATAGTTTCTCTTATCTACTTCTTGAATTTTATATACACACACACACACACACACACACACACACACATACCACTTGTATGAAAAGTTAACATTTAGACAGGAATTTGGGAAAAGGAATAAAATTATTATAATTCCTAACATAATTAAACTGCCATAAAAATATTTAAAGCTACTAACTATACAATTAAAAATTAAAAATTGATTTAGTGTATTTTTTATGTAAACATGTACTAGAATGGCTTGAAGACAAGCTTAAATAAGAATTTTATGCCATGATATTATGATAGACATATATAAAGCTAAGATTTCTCCTGTAAGTGATAGAAGCTAAATAAAACTTACTATTTACCATATAATATAAGTGAAAAGATATAACGCATTTGGAGTATTATAGAAGGTTTATAGCTATTAAAAACAAAATTTCAATTGGGACTTGAATATGGGTTTAAAAATATATAAAAT
>NW_005355799.1:352346-354244 GCF_000412655.1 Myotis brandtii | reverse complement strand
TCCGAATCAGAAAGGGAGAAGTAAAATTGTTTCTGCTTGCAGATGGGATGATCTTATATATAGAAAGCCATAAAGACTGCAAGAAAAACTGGAAGAACACTCTGGCTGGTGTGTTTTAGTGCTCACCGCATTGGCTCCTGCACCGGAGGGTTGCCTCCCAGTCAACCTGGGTTGCAGGTTAGATCCTCACCCTTTAGGGAGCATGGGGGAGGCAACAGACACCTTTGTCCCTCCCTTCCACTCTTGCTAAAAATCAATGGAAAAATATTTTTGGGTGAGATTTAATAAATAAACAAACAAGCAAGAATAAACTGGAAGAACTAATAAATGAATTTGGCAAAGTTGGAAGATATCCAAAATGTATAAAGAACTTGTACATGCTCTAGCTGTTTTGGCTCAGTAGGTAGAGTGTCCGCCTGTGGACCAAAGGGTCCTGGGTTTGATTCCGGTCAAGAGCAAATACCTTGGTTGTAGGCTCCTCCCCGGCCTGAGACCTAGTCAGGGCTCCTGCAGGAGTCAACCAATTGATGTGTTTCTCTCACATCGATGTTTCTCTCTGTCTTTCCCTCTCTCTTCCACTCTCCCTAAAAATCAATGGAAAAATATCTTCAGGTGAGGATTTAAAAAAAAAGAAGAAGAGGGGGAAAAAAAGAACTCATCAATGGAATATAAAATAATCCAAATTAAAAAAAAAATAGGCAGAAAAGTCTGAACAGACGTATTCAAGAGGGCATACAAATGGTCAACACGTTCATGAAAAGATGCTCAATGTCATTAATCATTGCAGAAGAGTAAATCAAAAACACATTGAGCTACCAGCTCACACTGGTTAGCATAGCTGCTATCAAAAGACAAGATGGTGACAATAAAAAAAAGGAGACCTTGTACACTGTTGGTGGAAAAAGTAAATTGGTATAGCCATTATGAAAAATAGTACAGTGTTTTTTTTCAAAAAAGAAAGGAAGAAAGGAAGAGAGAAAGAAATACTAGTAGAATTGCCATATTATCTAATAATCTGACTTCTGGATGTATATCAGAAGCAAGAGAAATCAGATTCTTGAGGAGATACTTGCACCCCCATGTTTATTGCAACTTTATTCAGAATACCCAATAAAAAAACAGTCTAAGTGTGCTTCAACAGATGAATGGCTAAATAAGGTGTTATATTATACTAGAGGTCTGGTGCATGAAATTGGTTCACGAAATTCGTGCATGAGGGGGGTTCCCCTAGCCCAACCTGCACCCTCTCCAATCCAGGACCCCTTAGGGGATGTCTGACTGCCGGTTTAGGCCCAATCCTGGGAATCAGGCCTAAATCGGCAGTCGGACATCCCTCTCACAATCCAGGACCACTGGCTCCTAACTGCTCACCTGCCTGCCTGCCTAATTGCCCCTAACTGTCCCCCCTGCCAGCTTGATCACCCCTAACCGCCACCTGGTCACCCCCAACTGCCCCTTGTCAATCTGGTTGCCCTCAACTGTACACCCCCGCTGGCCTGATCATCCCCAACAGCCTCCCTATGCCAGCCTGGTTGCCCCTAACTGTCCCCCCCGCCGGCATTGTCACCCCTCACTGCCCCCCTCTGCCAGCCTGGTCGCCCCTCACTGACCCCCTGCTGGCCTGGTCACTCCCAACAGCCCCCCTCTGTCAGCCTGGTCACCCGTAACTGTCCCCCCTGTCAGTCTGGTCGCCCCTTACTGCCCCCCTCTGCCAGCCTGGTTGCCCCTAGCTGTCCCCCCCACCATCCTGGTAACCCTTCACTGCCCCCCTGCCAGCCTGGTCATCCCACACAGCCTGCTGCTCAGTCATTTGGTCATTCATTTTGTTGTTTTGGGTGTGATGGCCCCTGGCTCTTTATATATATATTAGAGGCCCGGTGCACAAAAATTTGTGCACT
>NW_005355799.1:337878-349580 GCF_000412655.1 Myotis brandtii | reverse complement strand
TCAGGCTGTCTGACAAGTAGTTTCCTGGCGGAGACTCTTTCCCACGTGAGGCCACGAGTTGATGGGCTCTCACAAGGATCAGGAACACAGCTGCAGCGGGAATGGAGGTGCCCCGAGGCCAGGCCTTTTTCCCGCCCCAGAAATAGCCTGTTCTGGCCCCACAGCCAAGTGAGCTTGGGGAAGCAAAGCCGAAGAGGGTGGAGTTGGAAGGGGTGAAGGGACCAAGACCACCACTAACCCAAGCAGTTGTTCCAGGCACATTCTCTGAGGCCCCGGGGATCCGAGCAGGGGCCAGGGGCAAGGGACACGGGCCAGCTCGGGGATGAACTCGCTCACAGGGCTCCGACCTGAAGGTGCGCAAGCAGAGCCATGCTGCGTGGGATGGCGTCTTGGAACACGCTGTCCCCACCTCGAGGACATTATCTCATCCTGGATGCAGGTGCCCTCGGGGCATCGAAACATGTCTCATTAGGGTTCTCCAGGGTTTATAAAACCATCTCCTGGATTTGCATCTGGGATTTCATACAAGCCTTTTTTTTTTAAAAAAAATTATTTTTTAGAAAGTATTGACTTTGAAGCAGATTTCTTTGGAAGTGTAAAGAGAAAAGATAAAGGGTCTCTATGTGGTAACTCAAGAATGTTCTGAGGCAGATATAAAAATTTGGGGTAAACTGGAGGCTTTCAAAGGAATGACATATATAATCAGCCATCAGTAATCAGTAGGATTGTGAGACCCCCTGCCAGTCGCCTGAGCTCTGGAGTCCCTAGGGGAAGGTACAGGGAACTTAATACAAGAAGAACAGGTTGGATGAAGATGAAGGAAATCTTTGATCCTTATAGGTACAGGGAACTTAATACAAGAAGAACAGGTTGAATGAAGGAAGAAGATAATACAAAGTAAGGCTCATTATGTAAAGCTGTAGTTGTAATATCAATGGTAATGCTAGAAGCAATAGAGAAGAAATAAGATTTAGCAAAGGATAAGTAACATGGAGAGAATAGGAAGTAGATGTGGATCCGTGGGGTCATATTTCAAGGTCTTGGATTAAAGATAACCAACTTGTGATGTCATCTGCATGGTGCAAAGTTCTCTAGAAAGCTACCTACATCATGATGCCATCTGCTTCCTTGGGACTCTAAATAGAACCTCACTTTTAGGTTTCCAGTTGGGGTGGAATTTTATTCAAGTAGCTTTTATGTATTTTTAGTGGAGAGACATGAATCTAGGGTTGGACCCTCTGGGTTTGGGAGCAGTGTTAGTGGTAAGAAGTACAATGTGCAAGGGCCTTTTGAATGGGGTTTAAAATTAGTTTTCCAGTGACTTTTCCCCCCTGAGAATGAAGTTCCTAATACTGGAGGAAAAGCAGCCTTAATCTATGTATAATAGGTATGTTCATAATTAATCAGTTCCTTACTTTATTTAAGAATATTTGAACTGAGCAAGTCAGAGAATTTATATCCCGAATCTAGTTGTTGTTTTCTAAGCCGCAGTTGGTCTAACACAGCAGGAGAGGAATGAAAGGTAATCAGACCCACAGGGTAAAATAAGGGTAAAACCTTAGGTCATGGAAGCTATTGAGTTTTTCCTGTCAGTTTAATAAATTTTAATTTTAATAATCTATTAGCTCTCTCTATTATTTCAGATGACTGAGGATGACTAAAACTAAACAAAACAATGTAATTTGGGGAATAAGGAAGAATCATTGACTTCCTTGAATGACTTTACCAGTGAAAGAAAAATCCTCATGTAAGGAACATCTGTCCTGATAAAAGTTTAACAACAATACTGACAGTGGTCCTGTTACCAGGAAGTTTTAAGGTGGTCAGAGAACATTCATATGATTATAAGAGCATATTTATAACCATAAGATTTAAGAAGCTTAATACAATCTAATTGCTAATGAAGAAAAAGTCTTAAATACCCATATACTAATAAAACTCCATAGGTGCGTTATGTGAATCCCCAATTGGAAATCACTGGTCTAGAATATAATTAATTTAAATTAAAAAAATACATTGTGGCAAAGTTAGTATTTCAAAAAAAATAATTGAAGTTATACGTTATAATATTTTATTACATAATATTTGATACAGCAGAATTGGAACTCTGATAAATCAAAATATGGGCAATAAGGGAGTTGTTTAAAAATTCAGATATATATTTTTAAATATTTATATTAATAATATGGAAAATTATGGTACTTATACAAATTTGATATAAGGAAGGCTAAGCATTTCTTTTTATTTGCAAACACTTCCCATCCATTGTATATAATCTTAAGCCTAGTTATTTTTAGTACCTTCTTTTTAAAAGGTGAAAAGTCAAGTCACTTATGATTTTCAGGGGTCATTTGGGAGATACTAAACTTAGTTTTATGTGTAAAAAAATATAATTCAGGATTGAACTTTGGGAAGGCAAAAATTCAAAAATTGCCTGGAAGTATGAATACTCATAAGGGAAGAAGATTTAACTTTGGGTTGTAAGCATACAATACAATATACAGAAGATGTATCATAAAATTGTACATTTGAAACATATATAATTTTATTAAGCAATCTCACCCCAAGAAATGTAATAAAAATAATTAAAGAGAATCATGTCACTGAAAAACAATACTTGAGCTTCCTATTCAGTTATAGTGACAATAATATTTTTAAAGTGAATACATATATGAGGTAACTTGATTGTTAAACCAAAGTCAAAACAAAACAAAACAAACAAATCTGTCCCTCAAAACACTAATTTGGAAGAATATATGCACCCCTGTGTTCATTTCAATGTTATTTACAATAGCCAATATTTGGAAGCAGCACAAGTGCCCATCATTAGAAGAGTGGATAAAAAAGCTGTGATGCATTTACATAATGGAATACTACTCAACAGTAAAAGAGAAGGAAATCTTACCCTTTGCAACAGCATGGATGGACCTGGAGAGCATTATGCTAAGTGAGATAAGCCAGTCAGAGAAAAACAAGTGCCATATGATATCACTCATATGTGGAATGTAATAAAATGAACTAACAAGCAAAATAGAGATAGACTGATAAGGAGCAGGATGACAGGTAGTGGGGTTGGGGGCAAGTGGAGGAATTGAGCAAAAAAGAAAGAAAAAAGAAAGAAAGAGGAAAAACTCATAGACAAAGAGAACAGTGAACAATGTGATTATTTCAGGGGGGTAACAGGGGAAGAGGTGGAGGAGGCCATAGGGGAATAAATGGTGATGGACAAAGAGGTGAAATGGGGTGGTAAACACACAATACAATGGACATATGATGTGCTGTCGAATTGTGTACTTGATACCTGTGAAAGTTAACCCATGGAAGAAATATATATATCCCTCACTTTTTAAGTAAGATTTGTTCCTAGACAGTTTTGCTCAGTGGACAGTGTCAGCCTGCAGACCAAAAGGTCCCAGGTTTGATTCCCATTAAGGGCACATACTTTGGTTGTAGGCTGCTCCCCAGCCTGAGCCCTGGTTAGGGCTTGTGCAGGAGGCAACCAATTGATGTGTTTTTCTCATTTCAGTGTTTTTCTCTGTTTTTTCCTCTCTCTTCCACTCTTACTAAAAATCAATGGAAAAATATCCTTAAGTGAGGATTAACAAAAAAATAAATTTTAAAGTAAGAAGATTTTTTTTAAAAAAATAATTAAGGACATAATAAATCAACCTAAAATACTGAAAATTATTCTGATGAGACACACCATCCTTGCCTTTTGGGCAGATTAAAACAAAAATCACACACACTCATATACACACATTGTACATATCTTGCATACTTAATTTAGCCTAAGTCTAATGTTTTAAGTAACCAGAAATACCTTGGAAGCTGTCTTTAACCTGATGTATTATAAAATATAATTGTCTTTAAATAAAGTTATTCAGACAAATGACTCAATGTGATTAAATGCACATTTATGTTTTTATAATCTTACACACCTAATATATATAATGCTAGCTTATTCAACTAGGATCTGTAAAGTTTAGGGAACATACATAAGTAGAATTAAAAAATATATATGTATTTTTGTATACTTAACATTGATAACTCAGAACACATAGCCTTTTTCATTGAATGAGTAGTATTAAACTACACTTGTTTACCAAAGTGTATATAAATGCAAACTTGATCTTTTAACTCATTTTTTTTAATATTGGAAATATAAGAAATTCAGTATTTTTTTAATTTCTGGAATTTTTAGGTCTATTTAATTTATATGAACATTTACTTATTTCTAATTAGAATAGAGATACTTTAAGAGATTTTAGAGTTAATTTGGTAAGACTATCTGGAATTAAGAAAATATAGCACACACACACACAAATATATACATAAAAATATGCATAAGGATATAGGCAAAAATAGAGTTTATATTTTTAAAACTTTAGCCATAGCTCGGATATAAACACACACAAAAAAGCAAGTATTATTGGTTTACAACAAAGAGTTCACTCTTATCTTTGACCCACCTTTGTATTTTATCATAACTGTGTTTTGGCAGATTGAACAAGTGGAGTTTACCTGTTCAATATGAGAGCTAACGTGTCCTCACCTATATTTGTGGAAGAGAACCCTAAGATTTTCTTTGTCATGATGTATGATCTTATGGAGAGTTTGTACTCCAAATGATGGAGGAGATACCATTTGGTCATCTGGGTATTTCCAAACTCATCTGTGTGGATGAAATATACAGTCTGATCTCAGTTAGCTGTTTTAGCCTCAGATGGTTACTTCTTTGGTCCTTGGGCCTTGCAAGTGTCACCAACGGGGGCAGGAGACCTCAAATTCAAGTGACATAAGGAGTGGAGGAGCTGAAATGGGAATGGGAAGGTCTGGTAGTAGTGTGGAGGAGATAGGGCTAGTGAAGAGGACAGCTCAGGGAGCTGAAGGGCATGTCAAAGTGTAAAAATTGAGATGAATACATGGGGAAATATAAGGCAAGAAATACAGGAATACTGGAATTGATTAAGTCAAGAGTTTGAGATATCAAGTCTGACATAATTATGGATGATGACAGTACCTTCAGGGTACATATTTTGATATATAACTGAAATGAAGAATATTAACTCAATAAAATATTGAGTTAAAACCACAATTGAACAGGTCAAAGAACTATGAATATACAATATTAAACAATTATCAGATCTGATGTTTCATTTATCAAATATCATGTCAGATACTTTCATGAAATATCCTTTATATGTTTTTTCACAATGCATGAGTTTAACAACTTCCATATTATAAACCATAACAAAGAAAAAAAAAAGAATGTCTGTTAAGTTTAGTGTGGAGGGTAAAAAAAAAATGTGGTGTTGGTTAATTTATTTCTTGTTGTATGGGCACAGCCTCACTCTGAAGCAAGTGAATAACTTACTCAGGTTCTGGCTGACTGCCCATGGCTCTTGATTGCCCTGTTCTCAGGCACTTGATAGCAAGATCTTTTCTTTACAGATTCAGTTTGCCCATTATCTCCTTTTAAGAAATTCTCTCAAAAGACATGACCATAACATTTTCAAACTCTCTAGGGTCAATACCACATTATCTCTCTTTTGCCTCTCTCTTATCATGTCCCAGGCTTCAGAAATTCATTTCAGTTTTGTTTTTTTTTTTGGTAAGTTAAAACTCTGAGAGTGCAGTTCTCAGTACACTAGGAATATTTATACAGCATGACAAAATCGATCCATTACTTTCTAAGTTTCCTCACACAATGAGGACATTCAACAAAATATTCATGATTCAAACCTAAGGAATAAAAGAATTATTATGTAACCCTTCTGAGGAGGCATTTAGCTCATCACTCATCCCAGCTGCATAACTGTTTTACTTATGAAACTTAAAGCATTCTAAGACTCACACTTTTTCCTACATTTGATGTCCAAACTAAAATTTTAGATTAAGAATGTTTTAGTTATATAATGAATGAGATAATCATGAATGCTTGATTGTGGTGAATTTTTTGAAAAGAAGGAAAACACAAAACAAATAAACAAGCAAACAAAAAAACACTTAACAATTTAAGAGATTAGTTTAGCATGAATAGATAATAAATCAATCAAAAACAATAAATAGTGTTCCTCCTCCCATCATCATGGATGCTTAACTCCTGTTCCAACTATAATTTTTATAAGGTATATTTTGAGGCAAAGAAATATGCATGATGATCTTTTACAGTTTCCTCTTTCTTTTCATAAGGCATTACTAATTCCAATGGAAAGATAACCTAATCTATTGTAAGATTGTCATTTCTCAATGATTACTAGCAGACTAATATTCTATCATGTAATAAAACAAAATTATTACTGTAAATTAAAAAAACAGAATTTTATAAGATTAGAATTTTATAAAATTAAAAGCCTACATAATGCTCTCATCAATAGTTGTCTAGATTGTGGTATTATCCATTTAAAAATAAGAAACAAATCAACAACAAAAACCTAACACATTAAAGCTAGCTAAAATTATTTTTCAGTTATATTTGTATACTAGTGCACATCAAAAGAAAATTAATTAGAAGGTGGCCGGCGGGGCGGGACTGGGCAAGACATGCCCTGGAGCCAACCTCCCACAGTCCCTCCCTGGCGTCTATGGAGAGAGTGGGGTCCCTCTGGCAGGTGGGGTTCTTCAGCCTGGCCTGCGGGGATCAGGCCAAAATCAGCTCTCCAACATCCCACGAGGGGTCCTGGAGTGCGAGAGGGCACTCTGCAAAGTTGCTGTTGTACAGGGTGTGAAACGCAAACGCAAGTGTGCAGCAAACCAGATTCAGGGTCGACAGTGCCCCAGCCACAACATAACCCATGGCCCAAGGTGGAATCATGTGGCCCCACGAGGAATCAGGCTCCCTCCTTTCTGGTTTCAGGGTGAGTCACCAGAGAAGAGCCACTGTCAAGTCATTGCAGCTCGGCAGCTCCTGCGTTGAGCGTCTGCCCCCTGGTGGTCAGTGCACATCATAGCAACCAGTCAGACAGGTGGAGGGACACTTAGCATATTAGCTTTTTATATATATAGATAATTACAATCTAGAATCTTCAGCTATAGAAGTTTGACTTCTATCAACAAACAAATGGCGTTCCCAAAGTGTGTAATTTGTGAAGTCTTTCATAAATTGACTACACCAATGTGGCTAACTTTTTTTTTTAATTTAAATTCTTTATTTTTTTTTTTAAATATTTTTATTGATTTCAGAGAGGAAGGGAGAAGAAGACAGAGATAGAAACATCAATGTTGAGAGGGAATCATCAATTGGCTGCCTCCTGCACATTGGACCAAGCCTGCAACCCAGGCATGTTCCCTTGACCAGAATTGAACCTGGGACCCTTCAGTCCGCAGGCGGATGCCCTATTCACTGAGCCAAACTGGTTAGGACTGAATTCTTTATTGTTTAAAGTATTACATAAGTCTCCTTTTTCCCCCATTGACCTCACCGCAATCCCCCAGCATGTGCCCCAACCCTCCCCACTCCTATCTGTGTTCATTGGTTTTGCTCATATGCATGCATACAAGTCCTTTGGTTGATCTTTTACCCCCTCAACCCCCACCTTCCCTCATAGGTTGGACATTCTGTTCTATGCTTGTATGACTATGGTTCTATTTTGGTTCCTCAGTTTATGTTGTTCATTATATTCCACAAATGAGTGAGATCATGTGATATTTATCTCTCTCTGACTGGATTATTTCACTTAGCATAATGCTCTCCAGTTCCATCCATGCTGTTGCAAATGGTAAGATATACCACCATTTTCTTTTTTTTTTAAGTAACAACTTTTTATTTATTTATTTATTTATTTTTATTGTCTAAAGTTTTACATATGTCTCCTTTTTCCCCAAATTGACCCCCTCCCCCATCCCTTCCCAGCCTGGGCAAGCACCTACCACCCTAGTGTTTGTGTCCATTGGTTATGCTAATGTTGTTTTGTTGATGGTTACATAAACGAATGGAAGAATATACAGTGTTCATGAATTGGTAGAATCAACATCATTAACTTATCAGCTATAAGTTATTAGTTATAAGTCTTTTGATTGCTCTCTAACCCCCTTCCCCTATAATTTTTCTCTAGATCAATCTATTCTTTCTCCAACTGGCTTATTTTGCTTAGCATAATCCTCTCCAGTTCCATCCATGCTGTTGCAAATGGTAAAAGTTCCTTCTTTTTAATAGTGGCATAGTATTCCATTGTGTAGATGTACCGATTTTTTAATCCACTCATCTGCTGATGGGCACTTAGGCTGTTTCCAAATCTTAGCTATTGCAAATTATGCTACTATTAACATAGGGATGCATATGTCCTTTCTGATTGGTGTTTCTGTTTTCTTGGGATATATTCCTAGAAGTGGGATTACTGGGTCAAATGGAAGTTCCATTTTTAATTTTTTGAGGAAACACCATACTGTTTTCCACAGTGGCTTCACCAGACTGCATTTCCACCAGCAGTGCAACGGGATTCCTTTTTCTCCCTATCCTCTCCAACATTTGTCATTTGTTGATTTGGTGATGATAGCCATTCTGACATGTGTGAGATGGTACCTCATTGTTGTTTTGATTTGCATCTCTTGGAAGATTAGTGACTTTGAGCATGTTTTCATATGTCTCTCAGCCTTATATATGTCCTTTTTCAAAAGGTGTCTAGGTCTTTTGCCCATTTTTTATTGGATTGCTTATTTTCCTTTTGTTAAGTTGTATGAGTTCCCTATAAATTTTGGAGATTCAACCCTTTTCAGAGATAACATTGGCAAATATGTTCTCCCATGCAGTGGACTTTCTTGTTGTTTTGTTGATGGTTACATAAACGAATGGAAGAATATACATTGTTCATGAATTGGTAGAATCAACATCATTAAAATATCCATACTACCCAAAGCAATCTAAAGATTCAATGCAATCCCCATTAAAATACCAACGGCATACTTCAAAGACCTAGAACAAACTCTCCAAAAATTCATATGGAATAAAAAAAAGGCCGCAAATAGCTGCAGCAATCTTGAGAAAGAAGAACAAAATTGGAGGTATCACAACACCAGATATCAAGCTATAGTACAAAGCTACTGTTCTCAAAACTGGCTGTTACTGTCACATGAAGACATATAGACCAATGGAACAGAACAGAGAACACAGAGTTAAACCCAAGTCATTATGCTCAATTAATATTTGACAAAGGAGGCAAGAGCATACAATGGAGTAAAGACAGTTTCTTCAATAAATGGTATTGGGAAAATTGGACAGATACATGAAAAAAAATGAAACTAGACTACCAACTTACACCATACACAAAAATAAACTCAAAATGGATAAAGGACTTAAACATAAGACTGAAAACTATAACAATCCTAGAGGAATCCATAGGCAGCAAAATAGCAGACATTTGTCCTAGCAATGTCTTTACCAATACAGCTCCTAGGGGAATGGAAACCAAGGAGAAAATCAACAAATGGGACCATATCAAAATAAAAAGCTTCTGCACAGCAAATATGGTTCAGTTTTAAGGGAAAAACTAACAAGGATGATGAGTAACCTGAAACCAGATGTATGAAAGGGCCCATTTTTATGCTAAGGCCAGAAGAAACAAAAGATCAGTTTGCAGCCTTAGCCAATTTGGCTTAGTGGATAGAGTGTTGGCCTGGGTTCCATTCCAGTCAAGGGCACATACCTTGGTTGCAGGTTCCCTGGCCCTGGTTGGGGACAGTACAGAAGCAACCAATCAATGTGTCTCTCTCACATGGATGTTTCTCTCCAGCTCTCCCTCTCCCTTCCACTCTCTAAAAATCAATGGAAAAATATCCTCAGGTGAGGATATAAAAAAAAAGACCAGTTTGCAGATCTTGAAGATGAAATATAGATAGTGTGAAGGTCCTGTGAATGGAGCCATAACTTTAATAAAGGGAGACCACCAACTCACTGTAAATCAACAAGCAGAGAAGAGAAAAAATAAATATCCTGTTCTCACTTACTGCCACACTCTAATCTTACTGGACAGGACACTGGATATTTTACTGGACATTTTACAATTACATTTATATGTTTTGAAAACATTGATATTTTGGTAATTCTATGAATTGGAGTAAATTAACAAATAGCATGTTCTATTTGTCTGTTATGCTTTTTAATATGTTGGTACAATTTGTTATGCTTTCTTCACTTTGTTGACATAGGTGTTTTGTTATTTTAACCAATGTTAATATACCACATATTAAAGACAATAATACAATGCAATAAATTAACACTGTTAATATCAAATATTAATTATACTCTTAATATTCTGTTGAAAATATTTGTATGTATATATTTAAAGATATACAAGTAGATAAGAAGAAAAAAGAAAAGCAAAAGGATCTTGTCATGTTTACTTGTTTTTTTGGGAATACACTATTTTTCTGTTTTTCATTTAAAAATGTTTCCAAAGGTTTTTTTTTGTTTGTTTGTTTTGTTTTTTCTAATTTTGATTTGCAATAGAAATGCTATTTTAGAATTTAGGGTTAATATATGTTGTTCAACTTAAAGAGAAAGCCACCTGTTGGGAATTCAGAATTAACAGGGAAGCGCAAGAATGCTAAATAACAAAAGGACAGAGTTTGTGGAAAGTCATGTTTCTTTCCCACTATTTATGTTGTAAAGGAAATAAATCCTCAGACTATGCACCTTGTATTAAAATTATGGTAACTTATTAAGGAATAATATTGAAGCAGGGGGTCCCGCGGGGGTGAGGCCGACGGAGTCCTAACGAAGCATGCCCGACTCCGGATACCGGTTCAGTGATGCAGATCTAAGTTTATTGTGTGAGTGCAGCAACATATATAACATTCCAGACCAATCAGAAGTTTACAACATCCATAGGGCAACCAATAGTAGGAAAGATCAGGGTACTATATAGGGGCTCTAGGGGGTCTGCTCAGGCCGGCAATGCCACTTCCTGGTGTGCCGAGGAAGCTTGTGCAGGCGGAGTGTGCTCACGCCATTGCATCTGCCACAGCACTGAGATAAATCTCCTGAGCTCTTCCTACATAATATAAACAAGCACACACAAGTGAAATATATCCTGTGTAGATTCAATAAATATCTAATCTAATAAAAGAGAAATATGCAAATTGACTGCACCTCTGCTAGGCCCAAGCCACGCCCACCAGCCAATCAGAGCGACTATATGCAAATTAACCCAACCAAGATGGCGGCCGGCAGCCATAGAGCTGGAGCAAGCAGGAGGCTTGGTTGCCCGGGCGATAGAGGAAGCCTAGCTTCCCACCTACCCTGGCTGGCTGTGGCCTCTGCTGAAGGCAACGAAGTTTCAATTATAGAAGATAAATAAATCCCAGATACCTGCTTCCAGCCAGCCTCGACTGGGAGCTTGGGTGGCTTGGGACTGTGGTCAGCCTGCAAACAGCCATCAGCCACTCACCCAGGCTTGCCGCACCCTCATGGGGTGAGGGTCCCCGCTGGGGGGCTTGGCCAGCCTGCAAACAGCCATCAGCTCCTCACCCAGGCTGGCCAGGCACTCCTATATAATAAAAGGGTAATATGCAAATTGACCCTAACAGCAGAATATCTGGGAATGCCTGGTCACTATGACACACACTGACCACCAGTGGGTAGACGCTCAATGCAGGAGGTGCCCCCTGGTGGTCAATGCACTCTCACAGGGGGAGCTCTGCTCAGCCACAAGCCAGGCTGACGGCTGCCAGTACAGAGGTGGTGGTGGGAGCTTCTCCCGCCTCCT